>NC_080185.1:127717046-127977046 GCF_950295315.1 Erinaceus europaeus
ATAGGATAGATGATAGATAGATGATAGGATAGATTGATAGATAGGTAGATAGATAGATAGATAATAGATAGAGGATAGGATAAATGATAGATAGATGATAGGATAGATGATAGATAGATGATAGATGATAGGATAGATGATAGATAGGTAGATAGATGATAGATAGATGATAGGATAGATGATAGATAGATAGATGATAGGATAAATGATAGATAGATGATAGGATAGATGATAGATAGGTAGATAGATAGATGATAGGATAGATGATAGATAGATGATAGGATTGATGATAGATAGGCAGATAGATAGATAGATGATAGGATAGGTGATAGATAGATAGATGATAGGATAAATGATAGATAGATGATAGATAGATAGATGATAGGATAGATGATAGATAGATGATAGGATAGATGATAGATAGATGATAGGATAGATGATAGGTAGATAGATAGATAGATAGATAGATAGATGATAGGATAGATGATAGATGATAGGATAGATGATAGATAGGTAGATAGATAGATAGATAGATAGATGATAGGATAGATGATAGATGATAGGATAGATGATAGGTAGATAGATAGATAGATAGATAGATAGATAGATAGATAGACAGACAGAAGAAAAGGAAGAAGTCTTGAGTGGAGGGTCAACTTCTTTTTGACGGGTCAAGATTTCTTCCTTTTCTTCTTCCCAGAACGTTAAGAAATCTACCTTCTCTCTGTGTCTCTGTCTCTTTCTCTCTCTCTCTCTCTCTCTCTCTCTCTCTCTCTCTCTTTCTCTCTCCCTCTGTATTTTACCAACAGCAAGTCTCAACCCTCCTTGCTTACACCCAGAGCAACATTTACAGAAACCGTTAGCGAAGAGTTCTCTGCCAAACACTGAATTTCCTTCCACAGGTAACAGCTCTTTCCCAAATAGAAAGCTGCAAGAAAATGGACACATTTCTCTGTCTGTTGGCGTCCCCGGGAGAAATGCTTTCTTTTCTTTTCTTTTCTTTTTCTTTCCGTTGTTGTTCTTGTACCTCAGCCTATTTATGGCTCATGAAATTCTCTGAGGACACCCTGCTATAGTCTGTGATACGTTGTTATTTCCTACTGTCATGGACCATGATTTGAATATTATAGTATATAAAATGCCTTTACCTGTAGATATTTCCTGTATATTATAGACAGTGTGTGTATATATATGTTATATATTATATATAACATATACTATATAATATATGTTACCTTATATACAATATATAACATATATTATGTATACCATATGTCATATAATATATGATGTTATGTATTAGGCAATATAAATTAAATAATATATAATGTATATTATATAGTATATGTTATATATTATATATGTTATATGATATATAATGTTAAATATTATATAATGTATGTTACATAACATAATAGATAATGTTATATATTATGCAATATAAATTAAATAATATATAATGTTATGTATTATATAATATATGATGTTATATATTATGCAATATAAATTAAATAATATGTTATATAACATACAATATATTGTATATTATATATTATGAAATATATAATATATTATATCATATAATATTATAATAATATAATATATATTATATGCTATATACTATGTAATAGAAATTAAATCATATATGTTATATAATATATAATGTTATGTATTATGTAACATAAATAACATATAATGTCATATATTATATAACATATAACATCATATATTATGTAATATAAATTAAGTAATATATATTATACAATATATGTTATATAATATATAATGTCCTATATTTTGTAATATAAATTAAATAATATAATGTTATATAAGATATAATGTTATATATTATGTAATATAATATAATGTTATATAAGATATAATGTTATATATTATGTAATATAAATTAAATATATGTTATATATTATGTAATATAAATTAAATCTATGTTATATATTATGTAATATAAATTGAATAATATATAATGCTATATGTTATATATTACGTAATATAAATTGAATAATATATAATGCTATATGTTATATATTACGTAATATAAATTGAATAATATATAATGCTATATGTTATATATTATGTCATATAAACAAAGTAATATATGTTATATATGATGCAATATAAATTATATCTAACATATAGATATTTCATATCTTTTTATATATTGCATTATGTAGTATAGAAGCATGCATCTTTAGTCTAGAATTATAGGCTAAAATCACACTATCACCAAAATATTTCCCAGGTTCTTATTCAAATAATATGTTACTGAATTCATTCCTATTTTACTTATGTCCTAACAGAGGCATAGGCCAATGCTCTCTGCCTCTCTGCTTTTTCTTGCTCTCTGTTGATTAATCTATTATTGCACAGAGACAGAGAGAAATTGAGAGACAGAGAGACAGAGAGACCCCTGCAGCCCTGCTCCACCGCTCGTGAAGCTTCCCCCCTGCAGGTGGGGACCAGGGGCTCGAACCCGGGTCCCTGTGCCTGGGAACAGGTGCCCTCAGCCAGCTGAGCCATTACCCGGCCCATCTAATTGTTTTTGTTAATTTGTCTAATTTGTCTAATGTGACATGGCCCCAAAGCAAAGGACTCTGGGAGAAGGTCTTGAGTTGGGGGACAGGCTTCTGCAGACAGACAGACAGACCCAAGGGAGGGAGGGGAGTGTGAGCCAGGTGTCAATCACATTTTTTCATCAAATTAAAACATTTTAATCAAAAATTAAAAAAAAAACATGTAAATCAAATGAAGGTGTGAATCCAAATTAAAAAATTAAATCAAATTTAAAAAATTTATAATCAGAATTTTAAACATGTAAGTCTCATTAAAACGGGTTCGTCCAAGTAAAACCGTGTCGACGTCAGATTCAAATCTTTTACGCCAAAGTAACATTCGTAAACGAATTAAGATGAAATTTAATTTTTTTTGTACGAAATTTAATTTTATAAAGGCAAACTATAATGTTTTGATGGGATTAAAACTGTTTTTATGTCAAATTTAATTTTTTAAGATCAAATTAAAATATTTTAAAATGATTTTAAGACCTAAAAATTGAAAATTCTATCTATCTACCTATCTACCTATTATCTATCATCTATCTATCATCTATCTACTTATCATCTATCTATCTATCTATCATCTATCTATCTATCTACTTATCATCTATCTATCTATCAGTCATCTATCATCTATCATCTATCTACTTATCATGTATCTATCATCTATCCATCTATCATCATCTATCTACTTATCATCTATCTATCTATCTGTCATCTATCTATCTATCTATCTATCTATCTATCTATCTATCTATCTATCTATCATCTCCGTCTGTCAATCTCTTTGATATTAGAGAAACAGGAAGGGACATCTTTTTTATTATTATTATTATTATTTTCAAAATATCGGCATCTTAATCAAAGGGTTTTTTTTTTTTTTTTTTGAAAGGGGCATTTGGCTTTATAAGAGAAAGAATTCTCACTCCATCCTGAGTTACCTTGTCATCGAAAACTCTCCATCCGGCATCCTTGGCTGGGAGAGATTCTTGAAATCAAAGCTGTTTTGCGTTTTAATTCAACAAAAACCCAAGCTGGGTCGGGGAGGTGGATGTCACTACTGAATAATAAATAATAATAACTATTGAATAATAATAACTACTGAATAATAAATAATAATAATAATAAAAGCAAGAATTGGAAAAAAATAGCAGACAACTGGATTAAAAACATTTGGTTAAAGAAAATCAAATGTGAAGGCAGAATAAATATCTTTCTAGAAAAAAAAAAGAGAAGAAATACTAAGAACATTGAAATACGATTTGATCCAAAATCAACTTGTCTGAATAACACAAAACAAAACTATGATCGGAGGATCTTTTTTAAAAAATTATCTTTATTTATTTATTGCCTAAAGACAGGCAGAAATCGAGAGGGGAAGGAGAGACAGAAAGACAGAGAGAGACAGAGAGACACTGAAAGCCAGGTTCCACCGCTGGTGAAGCCCCCTCCCTCCATGGCAGGTGGGTTCAAATAGAATTCTTTAAAAATATAGATTCCTTTTATTGATTTAATATTTATTTGCTGATTGGATAGAGATAGTGAGAAATCTAGAAGGCAGGGGGAGACAGACAGACCCCTGCAGCCCTGCTCCACCCCTCATGAAGCTTCCCCCCTGCAGGAGGGGGCTGAGGGTTAGAACCCGGATCCTTGTGCCTGGGAACAGGTGTCCTCAGCCAGGTGTACTACCAGACAGGCTCCCCCAAATAAAATAAAATAAAATAATAAAATATAATAACAAAATAAATAAATAAATAAAATAAAATAAATAATATAATAATAAAATAAATAAAATAATAAAATCAAATTATAATATAATACAATAATGAAATAATATAATAAATAATATAATAATGAAATAAAATTATAATATAATGAAATAAAATAAAATAATAATATAATAAAATAATACAATAAAATAATATAATAATAAAATAAAATTATAATATAATGTAATAATGAAATAAAATAATATAATAATAAAATAAATAAATAATAAAATAAAATTATAATATAATAATGAAATAAAATAATAAAATAATAAAATAATAAAATAAAATTATAATATAATAATGAAATAAAATAATAAAATAATATAATAATATAATAATATAATAAAATTATAATGAAATAAAATAATAAAATATAATAATATACTAATATAATAAAATAATATAATAATAAAATAAAATTATAATGAAATAAAATAATAAAATATAATAATATAATAAAATAATATAATAATAAAATAAAATTATAATATAATATAATAATGAAATAAAATAATAAAATAAGATAATATAATAATATAATAATATAATAAAATTATAATGAAATAAAATAATAAAATATAATAATATACTAATGTAATAATAAAATAAAATTATAATGAAATAAAATAATAAAATATAATAATATAATATAATAATATAATAATAAAATAAAATTATAATATAATATAATAATGAAATAAAATAATAAGATAATATAATAATAAAATAAATAATAACATAAAATAATAAAAGAAAAGAAAAATTTCCAGAAGGTGCTACTAATTTTGTATTCTAAGAAGGTTCCATATAACTGCTCAAACAAACATATTTTTAAATATACCTTTTCTACTCTCAGTATTGGAAAAAAATCTCCCTGATAGAATTAATCTATTCTGCAAATTACAAAGACTATAGAGCATATTAAAAAATTATATATCATATATTATATATATTGTATATATTATATATATATATATATATATCAAGGGATCTATGGAATATGTAATATTCTGTAAGAAGACAAAGATAAATTTGAAATGTTACTAAAAAAGTCAAAGTTTATTAAAAAAAAAATAAGAAATCAAAGTTTAAGGCAGGGGCCATATTTCTAAAACCACGATATTTCATCAGATTATTTCCTTTTCATGCTTTTCTTGCTAACTTGGCTTCACCTTGTTTTTCTGTTTTAACAAAGGCTTCACGGCTCAGCATGGACTTTTTTTTACATACATAGTAGGGAGGATTATAACCCTGGAAGCAAAAAATAAATGAATAAAAATTTAAAAAAAAACATGTTTAAACAACAGAAAAGGTAATAGGGAGATGACAGATAGATAGGCTGATAGATTATAGATTTACTGCTAAATACACAAATCAATAAAAGAGGATAGGTTGATAGACTGGGTGATAGATAGATGGACAGACACAGAGAGAAAGACCACAGCCCTGCTGAGCCCTGGCTGCTGGTGGTGCTGGGGATGGAACCTGGGGCCTCAGAGCCTCAGGCAGGAGCGTCTGTGTGCAGAACCATTATTATTATTATTATTATCATTATTATTATTATTATTATTATTATTTCCCAGAGCCCTGGCTGCTGGTGGTGCTGAGGATGGAACCTGGGGCCTCAGAGCCTCAGGCAGGAGCGTCTGTGTGCAGAACCATTATTATTATTATTATTATTATTATTATTATTATCATTATCATTATTATTATTATTATTATTATTTCCCAGAGCCCTGCTGAGCTCTGGCTGCTGGTGGTGCTGGGGATGGAACCTGGGGCCTCAGAGCCTCAGGCAGGAGAGTCTGTGTGCAGAACCATTATTATTATTATTATTATTATTATTATTATTATTATCATTATCATTATTATTATTATTATTTCCCAGAGCCCTGCTGAGCCCTGGCTGCTGGTGGTGCTGGGGATGGAACCTGGGGCCTCAGAGCCTCAGGCAGGAGAGTCTGTGTGCAGAATTATTATTATTATTATTATTACTACTACTACTATTATTATTACTAATATTATTTCACAGAGCCCTGGCTGCTGGGAATGGAACCTGGGGCCTCAGAGCCTCAGGCAGGAGAGTCTGTGTGCAGAACCATTATTATTATTAACATTATTATTGTTATTGTTATTATTATTTTCCTGACCTCTGGCTGCAAGTGGTGCTGGGATGGGGAAACCAGGGACTTGATAACAGGTGAGTTCTGACAGGTGTACCACCGCCCGACTCCCCCTTAAACAGAGTTTAGTTTTTATTTTTTAATTTTTATGTATGTATTTATTTTCCATGCTGTCTTTTTTTATTGTTGTCATGGTTATGGTTGTTGTTGTGATTGATGTCCTTGTTGTCAGAGGTTGAACACAGGTTTGGGGTTGACCTGCAGAAAGGCTCAGCGAGATAAGATGCATCAGTCAGTCAGTCACCTGGGAGTCATCCAAGCTGAACAAATGTGCCTCCGAATCTCAAGCTTAGTCACTTAAACAGCTTTTTCCCATCTGAGAAGAGACGGCAAAATAAATTACAGTCTTCTGGGCGGCCGGGAAGGTGAAAATTGCTTAAGATGTGAAGTCCATTTGCCGGCTTCTGTCTGTCAGCCCCGACCAGAAACTTCACCCTCCTGTTTGGACGATGACACCATCACAGGAGAGGGTTTCCTCGGGTGGAATAAAATCGTGGTTTGTTTGATATATTTATTTTATATTTTTATATACATATATATATATATATATATTTTTTTTGTCTGCAAGACAGACCCCTGCAGCCCTGCTCCACCGCTCGTGAAGCTTCCCCCCTGCAGGTGGGGGTTGGGGGCTTGAACCCGGGTCCTTGTGCCTGGGAACAGGGGCCCTCAGCCAGGTGAGCCCCCACCTGGCCCCTTCTATCCTATTCTAGACTGTTCACCTGACTCTATTCTATTCTAGCAGATTCTATTCTATTCTATTCTATTCTATTCTATTCTATTCTATTCTATTCTATTCTATTCTATTCTATTCTATTTCTACACTATTCTATTTTATTCAAGCATATTCTATTCTATTCTATTTTATTCTATCCTATTCTATTCTATTTCGACACTATTCTATTTTATTTAAGCATATTATGTTGTATTCTATTATTCTAATTCTATTCTACACTATTCTATTCTAATCTATTCTATTCCAGCATATTCTATTCTTTCTATTGTATTCTAATTCTATTCTACACTATTCTATTTTATTCAAGTATATTCTGTTCTATTCTATTCTGTTTTATTCTGTTCTATTCTATTCTTTTCTACATATTCTATTCTATTCATATTCTATTCTATTCTTTTCTACACTATTCTATTCTATTCTATTCTAGTCTACTCTATTCTATTCTATTTTTCTATTCTATTCTTTCTGCACTATTCTATTTTATTCAAGCATATTCTGTTCTATTATATTCTATTATTCTAATTCTATTCTATTCTATTCCAGCATATTCTATTCTATTCTTTCTATTCTATTCTAATTCTGATCTACACTATTCTATCTTATTCAAGCACATTCTGTTCTATTCTATTCTATTCTATTCTATTCTGCTGTATCATATTCTATTCTTTTCTTTCCTATTCTATTCTACTCTACTCTACTCTACTCTACTCTACTCTACTCTACTCTACACTATTATATTCTATTCCAGCACACTCTATTCTATTCTATTCTATTCTATTCTATTCTATTCTATTCTATTCTATTCTATTCTATTCTATTCTTCTATCCTATCCTATCCTATCCTATCCTATCCTATCCTATCCTATCCTATCCTATCCTATCCTATCCTATTAATTCTATTCTATTCTATTCTGTTCTATTCTATTATTCTATCCTATCCTATCCTATCCTATCCTATCCTATCCTATCCTATCCTATCCTATTCTATTCTATCCTATTAATTCTATTCTATTCTATTCTATTCTACTCTACTGTATTCTATTCCAGCATACTCTATTCTATTCTATTATTCTATTATTCTATTCTATTAATTCTATTCTATTCTATTCTATTAATTCTATTCTATTCTATTCTATTCTATCCTATCCTATTCTATTCTATCCTATTTTCTTTTTTTAATGTTTTCTAATGTTTTATTTTTATTGTATAACTGCTTCCCCAGCTCTCTGTAAATTCTCCGAGGTCCTGTTATTCCTGCTTTGTTCATGCCTCTGTGTGGGAAAGTCTTAACCTCTTTTATCAGAGAATACAATCATGTGGTTTTCCTCTGCAAATGCAAAAATCAAGTCAGGATGGGCATGGCTTGCCTTCAAAACTCTTTTTTTTTTTCCTTTGGAGAATGGCAGACAGTTTTCTCCATTCATTCATTCATTCATTCATTCTTTCTTTCTTTCCTTTCTTTCTGTCTTTCTTCTTTCTTTTTTTTTTTTTACAATAAAATGCATCTTTCCCACTTCCATTTCTAATAAAAAAAATAGCTTATGATCAAAAGGTGTGAGAGACAGAGAAAAATATTAATTAAACCCCCCCCAAAAATGAGGGGGATAGGTGGTGATATAGCTGGTTAGGTGCAGGGAGAATGAAAAAATAAAAAGACTGGGCTAGGTGGTGGTGCACCTGTTTAAATGCACATAGTACTAAGCACAAGCGCTTATGCAAGGGTCCAGGTTTGAGCCCCCGGCTCCCCACCTGCAAGGGGAGAAATTTTGCAAGTGGTGAAGCAGGTCTGTCTGTCTCTCTCCCTCTCTCCCTCCCCCTCCTCTCTTCATTTCATTTTGTAACTCTACCAATAAGAAAATGGATAAAAACGCCTCCAGGAGCAGTGGATTCATAGTGCAGGCACTGAGCCCCAGCAATAACCCTGGAGGCGAAAAATAATAATAAAAGAAAAGAAAAGCCAGGATAAAATTTTAATGGACACGTTCTGTTCTACTAAGGAGACACAGTGATACTCTGAAAATTCAAGCTGCATTGGTGCTGAAATTTGTAAAGAGTGATAGAGGTGACTCACGCCTGGGGGCATTCGGAGGAAAAAGCATTAGGAATTCATGAGCTGCCAAGATTGGAAAGGATTTCGCTGTTAGCCCTCGATTTCTATAAGCAGAGAGGAACGAGGTAGGTATCCTAAAGTGATTTCTTCAGAGGGTCCCTTAGCTGGACCAGTTTCTCCAAAGAAAAACAGAATCGAGATGAAAAGATTCATCAGCACGGGGTGCTTACATGTAATTCTTTACTTTTTCCTTTTCTTAAAAAAAATTATTTATTTATTGGAGAGAGACAGAGAGAAATTGAGAAAGGAGGGGGGGAGATAGAGAGGGAGAGGGGCAGAGAGAGAGAGAGAGAGAGAGAGAGAGAGAACGCTGCAGCCCAGCTCCACCAATCATGAAGCTTCCCCCCTGCAGGTGGGGACCAGGGGCTTGAACCTGGGTCCTTGTGCCTGGGAACAGGTGCCCTCTGCCAGGTGAGGCCCCACCTGGCCCCTTCTATCCTATTCTAGACTGTTCACCTGATTCTAGTCCATTCTAAGTTTATTCTATTCTATTCTATTCTATTCTATTCTATTCTATTCTATTCTATTCTATTCTATTCTATTCTATTCTATTCTATTCTATTCTACTCTATTCTACTCTATTCTACTCTATTCTTCTATTCTATTCTATTCTATTCTATTCTATTCTATTCTATTCTATTCTATTCTACTCTACTCTACTCTACTCTATTCTTCTATTCTATTCTATTCTATTCTATTCTATTCTACTCTATTCTTCTATTCTATTCTATTCTACTCTATTCTTCTATTCTATTCTATTCTATTCTATTCTATCCTATTCATTCTATTCTATTCTAATTATTCTACTCTATCTTAATTTCTTCTAATTATTCTATTCTATTCTAATTATTCTATTCTAATTATTCTATTCTATTCTAATTATTCTATTCTATTCTAGCATATTCGATTATATTCTATTCATTCTATTCTTATTATTCGGTTCTTTTCTATCCTATTTTCTTCAAATTATTCTGTTTAAAAAATTTTTTAATATATTTATTTATTCCTATATGTTGCCTTTGTTTTATCGTTGTAGTTATTATTGTTGTTGTTATTGATGCCGTTGTTGTTAGATAGGACAGAGAGAAATGGAGAGAGATGGGGAAGACAGAGAGGGGGAGAGAAAGACAGACACCTGCAGACCTGCTTCACAGCCTGTGAAACAACTCCCCTGCAGGTGGGGAGCCGGGGGCTTGAACCCGGATCCTTATACCTGTCCTTGTGCTTTGCACCACGTGCACTTAACCCGCTGCGCTACTGCCCGACTCCTCTTGTCTAATTATTCTATTCTATTCTAATTCTATTCTAATTATTCTAATTCTATTCTAATTATTCTATTCTATTCTAATTCTATTCTATTCTATTCTAATTCTATTCTATTCTATTCTAATTATTCTATTCTATTCTAATTATTCTATTCTAATTATTCTATTCTATTCTATTCAACAATAATGACTATAACAATAAAACAACAAAGGCAACAAAAGGGAATAAATAAATATTTAAAAAAATTAAAAATTAAATATTCTGAACTGAAAACTTTTCATTGCATTGCAGTAGAACTGAAAATATATGTTTGGCATTAGATCGCTGTGGATGCGTGCATAGTAAAGTTGGAGATATTACTGGCCTCTGAGAGTTTTAAAATGAGAATTGGGGCGAGAGGTTGGGGAAGAGAACACAATGGTTCTGCACACAGACTCTCCTGCCTGAGGCTCTGAGGCCCCAGGTTCCATCCCCAGCACCACCAGCAGCCAGAGCTCAGCAGGGCTCTGGGGAATAATAATAATAATAATAATGATAATAATAATAATAATAATAATGGTTCTGCACACAGACTCTCCTGCCTGAGGCTCTGAGGCCCCAGGTTCCATCCCCAGCACCACCAGCAGCCAGGGCTCAGCAGGGCTCTGGGAAATAATAATAATAATAATAATAATAATGGTTCTGCACACAGACTCTCCTGCCTGAGGCTCTGAGGCCCCAGGTTCCATCCCCAGCACCACCAGCAGCCAGGACTCAGCAGGGCTCTGGGAAATAATAATAATAATAATAATGGTTTGCACACAGACTCTCCTGCCTGAGGCTCTGAGGCCCCAGGTTCCATCCCCAGCACCACCAGCAGCCAGGACTCAACAGGGCTCTGGGAAATAATAGTAACAACAATAACAACAATAATAATAGTAATGGTTAATAATGGTTCTGCAGACAGACTCTCCTGCCTGAGGCTCTGAGGCCCCAGGTTCCATCCCCAGCACCAGTAGCAGCCGGGCTCGGCAGGGGCTCCAGTTCACAACCCCAGAACAATAAAGCGAAAAGAGTTCACAGATGGGGTAAAATTTGGAAATCCCAAGACAACCCCTGACCCAGCCATCAGCAAGAGTCCTCCTCATGCACAAAGCCCACAAGGCCTAAATACAATGTTCCCCGGGTGACCGAGTCTATTTGCACGTCCGAGCATCCAGACCTGTGGCATTTTTTGCAAGACAAAGGGCCCTCTTTTGCAATGCACATCGATGCAAAGGGCCTCAGCCTGCAAAGCAGATGCACAGACCCTCTGTGCTGAGGCCAAAGTCCACCGCAGGACTCTGCCTGGCAGCCGGGCTTGCAAAGAGGCAAAGGTACTTTTATTTTATTTCATATATATATATAATGCTTTAAGAATGATGAACAAGATTGTAAGATCACAGGGTGACAATCCCACACAATTCCCAACCCCCAGAGTCCCCTGTCCCATCCCCTCCATTGGAAGCTTCCCTGTTCTTTATTCCTCTGGGAGCCTGGACCCAAATTCTTTCTGGGGAGCAGAAGGTGGGAGTTGTGGCTTCTGTCATTGCTTCTCCGCTGGACATGGGTGTTGGCAGGTGGACCCACACCCCCAGCCTGCGTCTGTCTGTCCCCAGTGGGGCAGGGCTCTACTCAGTTATTATTATCATTCATTGTTTTCCCTGCAGAGCCCTGGCTGCTGGTGGTGCTGAGGATGGAACCTGGGGCCTCAGAGCCTCAGGCAGGAGAGTCTGTGTGCAGAACCACTATTATTATTATTATTATTATTATTATTTCCCAGAGCCCTGCTGAGCTCTGGCTGCTTGTGGTGCTGGGGATGGAACCTGGGACCTCAGAGTCTCACGCAGGAGAGTCTTGTGCAGAACTATTATTATTATTATTATTATTTCCCAGAGCCCTGCTGAGCTCTGGCTGCTGATGGTGCTGGGGATGGAACCTGGGGCCTCAGAGTCTCACGCAGGAGAGTCTTGTGCAGAACTATTATTATTATTATTATTATTTCCCAGAGCCCTGCTGAGCTCTGGCTGCTGGTGGTGCTGGGGATGGAACCTGGGGCCTCAGAGTCTCAGGCAGGAGAGTCTGTGTGCAGAACCATTATTATTATTATTATTATCATTATTATTATTATTATTTCCCAGAGCCCTGCTGAGCCCTGGCAGCTGGTGGTGCTGGGGATGGAACCTGGGGCCTCAGAGCCTCAGGCAGGAGAATCTGTGTTCAGAACCATCATTATTATTATTGTTGTTGTTGTTGCTATTATATCCCTGCTCACCCCAGACCCTGCTCCCTGCAGGAGATAAACGATGTCAAGCCCCTTTGCTGCCAAGCAGACAGTCTGTTCCCTCACCAGCAGACGCAGCCCTTTCTCTGCTCCTGAGTCAGACTCCTTCTCCTTCTTCCCAAGGTCACTTTCCTACGGAGATTTACAGTTTCTTTCAGCAGCACTGAATACGCAGCATAACCTTTCTGAGACAGCCACGGGAGAAGATTTCACACACCGATTTCTTCGGGGATCATGAAAAAATGCAGTAATTAGTGCAATAATAAAAAGAAAAAAACCTCATTGTCATCACATCACCCAAATATCACGCTCTGTATTTAATTTCTTTTTTTTTTTTTTTGGTGGGTGTAAGAGTTTCCATTTCACCAAGTATGGCAATTTTTATCTGGATGTATGAAAATGGATTCTCTAGATGTGCTCTTGCCTAAAAACGAACGGTTTCCACGTTGGTGATATGCAGTGCTGCTACTATTACCTTGGTATCTTATCAGTCGTTGTTCAATGACTAATAAGAATGCGTTTTTAAAAAGGCCTCGGAGCACCTGGGTAAGCATTCACATTACAATGCAAAAATATGATAAAGTATGGGAGAATAGTGTACAGTATCATAATGTATAAAGTAGAATAGAATAGAAATAGAATAGACTAGAACAGAACAGAATAGGCTGGAATAAAACAGAATAGGATAGGATAGGCTATAATTAAAATGAATAGAATGGAATGGAATGGAAAGGAATGGAATGGAATGGAATGGAATGGAATGGAATGGAATGGAATGGAATGGAATGGAATGGAATGGAATGGAATGGAATGGAACAGAATAGGCTGGAATAAAACAGAATAGGATAGGATAGGCTATGATTAAAATGAATAGAATTGAAAGGAATGGAATAGAATAGAATAGGATATGCTAGAATGGAATGGAATAGAATAGAATAGAGTAGAATAGAATAAGAATATAATATAATAATAATATAATATGCTAGAATAGAATATGCTAGAATGGAATAGAATAGAATGGAATAGGCTGGAATAAAACAGAATAGGATAGGATAGGCTATAATTAAAATGAATAGAATTGAAAGGAATGAAATGGAATAGAATAGAATATGCTAGAATGGAATGGAATAGAATAGAATATGCTAGAATGGAATGGAATAGAATAGGATAGGATAGAATAGAATATGCTAGAATGGAATGGAATAGAATGCAATAGAATAGAATAGAATAGAATAGAATAGAATAGAATAGAATAGAATAGAATAGAATAGAATAGAATAGAATAGAATAGAACAGAATCTGCTACAATGGACTAGAATCAGGTGAACAGTCTAGAATAGGATAGAAGGGGCCAGGTGGGGGCTCACCTGACTGAGGGCACCTGTTCCCAGGCACAAGGACCCCGTCTTCAAGCTCCTGGTCCCCAGCTGCAGGGGGGAAGATTCACGAGCGGTGGAGCAGGTCTGCAGGGGTCTCTCTGTCTCTCTCCTTATTTTTCCTCCCCTCTCGATTTCCCTCTCGTCTCTAACCAATATAAATAAATAAAAACAATTTTTAAAAGAAGAAAAAGCCTTCTTTCACATTGCTCTTGCAGACTATTGGAAGATACATCTTATACAATTTGTATGAAATATATAATTATTTTTATATATCTGTATTAAATGTAATATGGATACAGTAGTGTCTTGGTCTTCCTAGTCAATCATCATAATTTATCATTTTAACTTTTATATTACAGGATAAAATTCAATATGGGCAGGGGGTAGATACCATAATGGTTAAGCAAAGTCACTTTCATGCCTGCGGCTCCAGAGTGCCAGGTTCAGTCCCTAGCATGACCATCAGCCAGAGCTCAGCAGGGCTCTGAGGGAAAATAACAACAACAACAATAATAATAATTGTTCTGCAAACAGTCTGATTTGAATGAGAGAGAGAGAGAGAGAGAGAGAGAGCCTTGATGAACCCTGGCCTAGGGCAACCAAGGGCTGGAACCCGGAGCCTCTGGGGCCTCAGGCTGCACGTCCTGAGCTCTGACCACTAAGCCAGCTCCCCTGACCATTTCAAGGGCTTTTATTGATTATTGATTGATTTGAATGAGAGCATGGGAACGGATCTGCTGAACCCTGGCCTGAGGGGGAGCCCGGGAATGGAACCTGGGGGGATCTGAGGGCTCAGGCTATATGTTTTGGGGCTCTGGAAGCTGAGTCAGCTCCCCTGTACATTTCATGGGCTTTTATTGATTATTGATTGATTTGAGAGAGAGAAAGAAGAGCAAAGCCCTGTAGAACCCTGGCCCTTGGATAACCCAGGGCTGGAACCCGGGGTCTCTGGAGCCTCAGGCTGCACGTCCTGGGCTCTGACAGCTGAGCCAGCTCCCCTGACCACTTCAAGGGCTTTTACTGATGATTGATTGGTTTGAGAGAGCAAAGCCCTGTTGAACCCTGGCCCTAGGGGGGGCTCAGGCTGCAAGTCATGGGCTCTGACAGCTGAGCTGGGTTCCAATCCTTTAGGATGCTTTTAAAATAACACTCACAGTGTTATTTTAGAACAGAATAGAATAGAATAGAATAGAATAGAATAGAATAGAATAGAATAGAATAGAATAGAATAGAATAGAATAGAATAGAATAGAATAGAATAGAATAGAATAGAATAGAATAGAATAGAATAGAATAGAATAAGGAATAGGAATGGAATGGAATGGAATGGAATGGAATGGAATGGAATGGAATGGAATGGAATGGAATGGAATGGAATGGAATGGAATGGAATAGAATAGAATAGAATAGAATAGAATAGAATAGAATAGAATAGAATAGAATAGAATAGAATAGAATAGAATAGAATAGAATTAGGAATAGGAATAGAATGGAATAGAATAGAATAGAATAGAATAGAATAGAATAGAATAGAATAGAATAGAATAGAATAGAATAGAATAGAATAGAATAGAATAAGAATAGGAAAGAATAGAATAGAATAGGAATAGAATAGAATAGGAATAGAATAGAATAGGAAAGAATAGAATAGGAATAGAATAGAATAGAATAAGAATAGGAAAGAATAGAATAGAGTAGAATAGAATAGGAATAGAACAGAATAGGAATAGAATTAGAATAGAATAGAATAGAATAAGAATAGAATAGAATAGGAATAGAACAGAATAGGAATAGAATAGAATTAGGAATAGGAATAGAATAGGAATAAGAATAGAATAGAATAGAATAGGAAAGAATAGAATAGAATAGAATAGGAAAGAATAGAATAGAAAAGAATAGAATAGGAAAGAATAGAATAGAATAGAATAGAATAATCTCACATATTTTTAAAGGAAGATCATGTTTGCACTGTCTATATGTGTACATATTTATCAATACCCTCTACTCTTATTTCCATTACAACACACACACACACACACACACACACACTTGAATTTAGAATCATGAGCCCAAATGACAGACGAAAACAGCTCAGATTCTTTTTTATTACTCTAGGATGTTTTCTGCAGACAGATGGAGCTTTGAAATAATTAACTTTATCTGAAATAAATCCCAAGATGAAAATGATCTGGCAAGGGAATGAACATCAAAGAAATGATCAATCATCTATCCTTCATGAAAAGACACTGGGAAAGTCACCAGGTGGGGGCTCACCTGGCTGAGGGCACCTGTTCCCAGGCACAAGGACCCGGGTTCGAGCCCCCTGGTCCCCCCCTGCAGGGGGGAAGCTTCACGAGCGATGGAGCAGGGCTGCAGGGGTCTCTCTTTTTCTGTCTCTTTATCTCTCTGTCTCTCACTTCCTAGACAAAGAAACACCCACAAAAATAGTGGTCAAATAGAGAAACCAAGCCCCTAGATAATCCCAGTAGAAAAAAATTGAGCAAGTCTAAGGTTTTCAAAAAGAGATTAATGAATAGATGAGATGGAATATCTCTGTGGTTCATTCTTTTCCTTTTCAGAAATATGTTTGAGACTCAAGTGTGTATATATATTTTTTCAGTATAAAGTACATATAATAAAAATATATAATATTTTTTCAGTATAATATATATATTGGAAAATATATATATTTAGTGGAAAATATATATATTCAGTGGAAATATATATATATATATTCTGTGGAAAATATTCAGTGGAAATATATATATATTCAGTGGAAAATATATATATATTCTGCAGAAAAAAAATTCAGTAGAATAATAATCAGTAGAAAAATATTTTTAGTGGAAAATATATATGTATATTTAGTGGAAATATATATATATTCAGTGGAAAAATATATACAAATATCCAGTAGAAAAAATATCTATATATATTCAGTGGAAATATATATATTAAGTGGGAAATATATATATTCAGTGGAAAATATATTATTCAGTGGAAAAATATATATATTCAGTGGAATAATATATATATTCATATATATTCATATATATATTCAGTGGAAGTATATATACAAATATTCTGTGGAATATATATTCAGTGAAAAAATATATATGCAGTGGAAAAATATATATATTCAGTAAAAGTATATATTCAAATATTCATGGGAAATACATATATATATAGTCAGTGGGAAAACATATATATTCAATGGGGGAAAAAGTGAATTCTATTGACTATGTCTAATTAGTAAAAAATGAACACAGATTTTCAGAGAAATGAAAAAGTCAGGAGAATTCAGAGATTGTATGAAAGACAGAAATACTAATTATCCACAGGAGTTCAAAAGCATTCCATCAGATTAATCAATTTTCCTCCAGATTCAAAAGTGAAATGTTTATCTGCAAGGAACTCACAGAACTGACTTTGTTTGTTATATTTTGACAACAGTCTTTTGGTCCAAATATGTTTTACTGCCAAGTAAGAACTCCTATGTGGTTCCTGAATATTTATAAGTTATCAGGAGCCTAAATTAATTGCTTCTTTTCCTAAGTTGTTTTCCGCTCTCATTTTTTACTTTGACAAAAATCCGCGTAACTGTAGACAATAAAGCAGGGGTTATTGAAGAGAAAAATGAACATTTGGTTGAGAGCGATTGCTATTATGAAGTGAATTATTAAAAAAAATAATAAAGTCAGAGAGCTTATATGAGATAGCTGGTGAGTTTAGGCCATTATTTGGATTTCACTGCTCTAGGTCAATTTTTCCAGATAGAAAAAAAAAAAAGAGAGACAGAGGAAGGAGGGAGGGAGGGAGGGAGAGAGAGAGAGAGAGAGAGAGAGAGAGAGAGAGAGAAAGATCAATTCTTTCAGGTAGAATAAAATGGAAAGAGAGAGAGAGAAAGAGAGAGAGAGAGAGAGCATTGTCAATTTTTCCAGGTAGGAAAAAAAAAGTAGAAAGAGAGAGGAGAGATGATAGATAATAGATGATAGATAGATAGATAGATAGATAGATAGATAGATAGATAGATAGACAGGTGATCGATTATAGATAGATGATAGATAAAAAGGTAGATAGAAAATAGATGATAGAAAGGTAGATAAATGATAGATGATAGATATTGATTGACTGATGATAGATAGATAGATATTGATTGATTGATGATAGATAGATAGATGATAGAGAATTGCCAGTAATTTTTTCCATGTAGAAAAAAAAAGGAGAGTGTTAGCCCAACATAAGTCAATTTTTTTTTTTTTAATATACTAAAAATGTTAGCGTGTCTTCCAATCTGTTTTATGGGCTCTGAAGAGGTTCAACTTCACATTTAGGTCTGTCGTTCCATTTGTGGTTATGATAAAAACATTTAAAATAATAATAATTCCAGAGCCCCACTAGGGACAGACAGACACGGGCTGGGGGTGTGGATCCACCCGCCAACACCCATGTCCAGCGGAGAAGCAATGACAGAAGCCACAACTCCCACCTTCTGCTCCCCAGAAAGAAATTGGATTTATTCATTGGGCAGGAACAGCGAGAAATTGAGAAGGAAAGAGGGGGGAGAGAGAGAGAGAGAGAGAGAGAGAGAGAGACCTGCAGCCCTGCTTCACCACTTGCAAAACTTTCCCTTTGCAGGTGGGGACCAGGGGCTTGAACCCAGGTTCATGTATGCTCAACCAAATGCACCACCACCAGGCCCAACAATCATTATTAAATCAATTTAAAAAAAAGAAAGATAATAAAGACAGAAAAAGAGCAGAATGCATTCCTAGCATTGAAAACGACACAGAACCCCACTAGGTCTCTGTCAGGTCCGCTTCTTTGAAGCCTTCTCCACCAGGTCACCTGAATTCTTTTTCTGTTCTCCCCAGGTGAGAGAGTTAAAAAAGAAAAAAAAATAGGGGCCAGGTGGGGGCTCACCTGGCTGAGGGCACCTGTTCCCAGGCACAAGGTCCTGGGTTCAAGCCCCTGGTCCCCACGTGCAGGGGGGAGGCTTCACGATCGGTGGATCAGGGCTGCAGGGGTCTGTCTGTCTCTCTCTCTTTCTATCTCTTCCTCCATTCTCAATTTCTCTCTCATCCATTACAAGAAAAAAAAAAAGGAAATTTATTTTGATTACTTTTACTTATTTAATTAATGGGTAAAGACACCGGAAACCTAATGGGAAGGGAGAGACAGAGAGAGAGAGAGACCTCTGCAGCCCTGCTCCACCACTCATGAAGATTCCACCTTGCAGGTGGGGACCAGGGGCTTGAACCTGGGTCCTTGTGCCTGGGAGCAGGTGCCTTCAGCCAGGTGAGCCCCCACCTGGCCCCTTCTATCCTATTCTGGACTGTTCACCTGATTCTGTTTCATTCTAGCAGATTCTATTCTATTCTATTCTATTCTATTCTATTCTATTCTATTCTATTCTATTCTATTCTATTCTATTCTATTCTTTCCTATTCTATTCTTTCCTATTCTATTCTATTCTATTCTATTCTATTCTATTCTATTCTATTCTATTCTATTCTATCCTATCCTATCCTATCCTATCCCATCCCATCCCATCCCATCCCATCCCATCCCATCCCATCCCATCCCATCCCATCCCATCCCATCCTATCCTATTAGAATATTCTAATAGAATATTAGAATATTCTAATATTCTATTAGAATATTAGAATCCTAATAGAATTAGAATAGATTAGAATAGAATTCTAATAGAATTAGAATAGGATTAGAATCCTAATAGAATATTCTATTCTATTCTATTCTATTCTATTCTGATTATTCTATTCTATTCTGATTATTCTATTCTATTCTATTCTATTCTATTCTATTCTATTCTATTCTATTCTATTCTATCCTATCCCATCCCATCCCATCCCATCCCATCCCATCCCATCCCATCCTATCCTATCCCAGCATATTCTATTCTATTCTATTCTGATTATTCTATTCTATTCTGATTATTCTATTCTATTCTATTCTTTTCTTTTATTCTATTCCATTCCATACGATGCTATTCTATTCAAACCTGGGTCCTTGTGCTTTGTAACATGTCCTCTCAACCAAGTGTGCCAAAACCGGGGCTCAAAACAAACCAACAAAAATTTGGAACAGAAATACAAGTAAACTGTACAGCAGAACTGACTTCTAGGAGAATAGTATACACTATGGTAAAATAGATGGAATAGAATCTGACCAAATACAATATAATATGGTGAATAAAAGATAACAGAAAGAACATCTAAAGAGAGGAATAGAATAGAATAGAGTAGAATTGCTAAAATTAGAATAACTAGAATAGGATAGAATAGAATAGAATAGAAGAATAGAATAGAAGAATAGAATAGAAGAATAGAATAGAATAGAATAAAATAGAATAGAATAGAAGAATAGAATATGGTAGAATAGAATAGAATATGATAAAATAGTATAGTACAGAATAGAATAGAATATGATAATAGGATAGAATAGAATATGATAGAATAGAATAGAATAGAACAGAATCGAATCTGCTAGAATGGACTAGAATCATGTGAACAGTCTAGAATAGGATAGAAGGGGCCAGGTAAGGGCTCACCTGGCTGAGGGCACCTGTTCCCAGGCATAAGGACCCGGGTTCAAGCCCCCGGTCCTCACTTTCAGGGTGGAAGCTTCAGGAACCATGGAGGAGGGCTCCAAGTATCTCTCTGTCTCTCCCCTCTATCTCTCCCTCCCCTCATTTCTCAATTTCTCTCTGTCTCTATCCAATAAATAAGTAAAGTAAAGGCACCTTTGAAAAATAAACGGTAGAATTCGTTTCTTGAAAACAAACAAATAAATAAATGCCTGGCTTTGCCCCGGTAACGAAACCCTTTGCTCAGCTTCTGAAGGTTTTGCAGGTTGAGGGGCAGGAATTTGTGGGAATATCCCTGGGTTTTGATTTCATGTATTTTGCTTAAGGAAGAAAGGAGCCAGTCCAGAGAGGAGGAGGAGGATTATTTTTGGTGGTATCCATTGTGTTTAGCCAGGTAATATTCTTTCAATTCACGTAATGGATGCTGGTCTTTGCTCTGAGCTATGCAGCCCAGAAATGAGAGAATTTGCAGGTTATTTTCTCAGTCCTGAAAAAGAGAGAAGAGAGAGAGAGAGAGAGAGAGAGGTGGTTTAAGACCACACATCACATATTTACAAGAAGGAAACTCAAAAATCTCATTTGACCTTGGACTGAACTTGTAGGATGAACTGGAAATTATAAAAGCACTTGATATTCATAAAGCAATTAACACTCTTTCCCAGAATAGGAAGCTTTTCTCTCTCTCTTTCTTTCTTTCTTTCTTTCTTTCTTTCTTTCTTTCTTTCTTTCTTTCTTTTTGTTACAAAGATCTAATAAAAGAAAACACAGGATTTCTCTCTCCCTCTCTCTCTTTAAAAAGGAGTTAGCAAAGAAAGGGATAAAAATATTTAGTGTTATCAAATCTCCATGAGTGTCTGCATTCTTTCAAAATTAAATAATAATAATAATAATTAAACATCCCAGTGGTATGGCAAGAATTTGTGCATTCCTACATCTGAAGGGGAAATAAATGAGGCAGAGGATGGGTAATCATTGGAGACTTGATAGCAATAATCAATATGTCTCTTCCTGTCATCAGAAAGCAAACAGATTTTCCTCGTGTTGTAAAAAATAAAAGGAAAACATAAAAATCATTTTTCACATCTCTCAGTTCGGATGGCTCTTCTTAGTATAATGAATGATAGAAAGGGAAAACTCTATTTTTTTTTCTTTTCAGGCCTGTGCAATCCAGACATTTGGAGTCTATACTCCATCAAATGCTCTGGTCTAGTTAACATTTTTCAGATATGTTGGAATGATCGAAACCAAACCAAACCAACGCAAAAAAAAAAAAAAGCAGCAGTGATTCATGGCCTCATGTCCTTGGCACGTTAAAGAATATTTTTAAATAATTAAAAAATATATATATTATCTTTATTTATTTATTGGATAGAGACAACCAGAAATTGAGAAGGGATGGGCAGACAGAGACAGACAGAGAGAGACCCCTGCAGCCCTGCCTCACCATTCCTGAAGCTTCCCCCACGTGCAGGTCGGGACTGGGGGCTCGAACCTGGGTCCTTGTGCCTGGGAACAGGTGCACTCAGCCAGGTAAGCCACTGCATTATTTATTCATTTATTCATTCATTTTTCTCCTGAAAGATTTCTCTCCATATCTCCAAGGGAGTTTCTGTTGTTCACAAAATTTTCTCTGATATTTCTGATGAAAACTATCTTCTCTTCACATGGACAAGATGGGGCTTGTGGAAACACTGCTGGGATCTCAAGCCGGAGGCCCTGAGTTCCATCCCTGACATGACAGGAGACAGAGAAAGACTCTGATTCTCTCTCTTCAGTCAATCAATCAATCAATCAATCAATCAATTTATTGGACGTTCTAGAAGGCATCCCAAGAATTGTTTCAGGGGATAAAGTGTTGGCCTTTCAAGCATGATGCCCTGAGCTCCATCCCCAGCATCACAGGAGCCAGAGGGAGACTTAATTCTCTCTCTTCAGTCAATCAATCAATCAATTTATTGGACGTTCTAGAAGGCATCCCAAGAATTGTTTCAGGGGATAAAGTGTTGGCCTTTCAAGCATGATGCCCTGAGCTCCATCCCCAGCATCACAGGAGCCAGAGGGAGACTTAATTCTCTCTCTTCAGTCAATCAATCAATCAATCAATCAATCAATTTATTGGAAACTCAAGTGTAAGGCCCTGGTTTCCATCCCTGGCATCACAAGAGCCAGAGGGAAACTAATTCTCTCTCTGTGTGTCTCTGTCTCAGTAATAAATAAATAAAATTTAAATAATGACAACTGGCTAGCAAATATTTAGGAACCAGTAATCTAGTCAAGATTTTATACCTAAGGCTGTTAGTTTGGCATGAAAAATGTGTTTTCTGGACAAAACTTGCCTCAAAAAATGTTTTTTTTTAAATATTTGCAGTAACTAGTAAATACACACAAATTTCACTGTAACTTTTCCCTCTATTTTATTTTCAGGAAACTTTTTTTTAAGATTATAGGATTACAGAATAATTCCACCACTCATCCTTCTTTCTCTTTCTGGCTGATCTCACTTTACAGTATGTCTTAAAGCTCCTATCAAAAGAGGAGGGGAAGAAGGGGGCGTCACTATTTTTCACAGCTGAGTAATATTCCATTGTGTATCTATCACAGCTTTCTCAGCCACTCATCTGTTGTTGGTCGCCTGGGTTGCTTCTAGGATTTGGCTATTACAAACTGTGCTGCTAGGAACAGAGGTTTGTTTGGCCAATGTGGAAAATTTCAAATAATATCCCCCAATTTTTCAGATCCCAATTTTTAATGTTTACTTTCCAAGAAAGAGAGGGAGGAAGGAAGGGAGAAAGGAAAGAGAGAGAAAGAAGTAGAGAAAGAGATAAGATGGAAACCACATTTGGTTTGCTGGTTATCTGCAAAACACGTGAGTTAATTCTCAGGGCCTGAGAGACACAAATACCCCCAGGAATCATCAAGAGGGACACTGGACATAGTTCAAATCATTGTTTGTGACAGGTCCGTGGGTCGGGGGGGACTGATGGTCTCTAAACACCAAGCAGTGAAGGAAGGAATGCTAGAAATAGAGTAGAATTGAACAGAAATAGGCAGAACAGTGTATGATATGACATGATATGATATGATGATATGATATGATATGACATGACATGACATAACATGATATAGCAGAATAGAATATGCTAGGTTAGAATAGGACATGAATAGAATAGAATAGGATAGGATAGAATAGAATAGAATAGAATAGAATAGAATAGAATAGAATAGAATAGAATAGAATAGAATAGAATAGAATAGAATAGAATATGCTGGAATGGAATAGAATAGAAGAATAGGATAGGATTCAATATGCTAGAATAGAATATACTGGAATAGAATATGATATGCTAGAATAGAATACAATATGCTAGAATAGAATATGATGCATAGAATAGAGTAAAATAGAGTAGAATAGAACAGAATATTATAGAATAGAATTTGAAATAGAGTAGACTAGACTAGGAATAGAATAGGATAGGATGGGTAGAATAGAATAGAATAAAGAAAGAATAGAATAGAGTAGAATAGAATAGAATAGAATAGAATAGAATAGAATAGAATAGAATAGAATAGAATATGCTGGAATGAAATAGAATAGAAGAATAGGATAGGATTCAATATGCTAGAATAGAATATACTGGAATAGAATATGATATGCTAGAATAGAATATAATATGCTAGAATAGAATATGATGCATAGAATAGAGTAAAATAAAATAGAATATTATATAATAGAATTAGAAATAGAGTAGACTAGACTAGGAATAGAATAGGATAGGATGGGTAGAATAGAATAGAGCAGAGCAGAATAGAATAGAATAAAGAAAGAATAGAATAGAATAGAGTAGGATAGAATAGAATAGAATAGAATAGAATAGAATAGAATAGAATAGAATAGAATAGAATAGAATAGAATCTGCTAGAACAGAATAGAATCTGTTGAAAAGTGTAGTATAAGATAGAAGGGGCCAGGTGGGGGCTCACCTGGCTGAGTGCACCTGTTCCCAGGCACAAGGACCCGAGTAGAAACCCCTGTTCCCCACCTACAGGAAGGAAGCTCAATTTCTCTCAGTCTTTATCCAATAATAAATAAACAAAGAAAATATTATTAAAAGGAAAAAAACAGTAGAATGTGGTAGAACAGAATATTGTTTTAGTAAACTAGAATTGAAGAATAGGTTAGGATAGGATCGGATAAAATAGGACAGAACACGGTATGCTAGAAATGGAATAGAATTAGGCAGAACAGTGTGGAATATGACTAGGATAGGATAGGATAAGATAGGAGAGGAGAGGAAAGGAGAGGAGAGGAGAGGAGAGGAGAGGAGAGGAGAGGAGAGGAGAGAAGAATGGGATGGAATGGATAGAATATAACAATAGAGTAGGGTAGGGTAGGGTAGGGTAGGATAGGATAGGATAAGATAGGATAGGATAGGACAGGATGGATAGGATAGGATAGAATAGAATAGAATAGAATAGAATAGAATAGAATAGAATAGAATAGAATAGAATAGAATAGAATAGGAAAGACTGGAGTGGAATGGAATGGAATGGAATGGAATGGAATGGAATGGAATGGAATGGAATGGAATGGAATGGAATGGAATGGAATGGAATGGAATGGAATGGAATGGAATGGAATAGAAGGATAGGATAGGATAGGATAGGATAGGATAGGATAGGATAGGATAGAATAGAATAGAATAGAATAGAATAGAATAGAATAGAATAGAATAGAATAGAATAGGAGTGGAATAGAATAGAATAGGAGTGGAATAGGATAGGATAGGATAGGATAGGATAGGATAGGATAGGATAGGATAGGATAGGATAGGATAGGATAGGATAGAATAGAATAGAATAGAATAGAATAGAATAGAATAGAATAGAATAGAATAGAATAGAATAGAATAGAATAGAATAGAATAGGAGTGGAATAGGTTAGGATAGGATAGGATAGGATAGAATAAATAGGATAGAAATAGAATAGAATAGAATAGAATAGAATAGAATAGAATAGAATAGAATAGAATAGAATAGAATAGAATAGAATAGAATAGAATATTATAGGATAGGATAGGATAGGATAGAATAAATAGGATAGAAATAGAATAGAATAGAATAGAATATTATAGGATAGGATAGGATAGGATAGGATAGGATAGGATAGAATAAATAGGATAGAAATAGAATAGAATAGAATAGAATAGAATAGAATAGAATAGAATAGAATAGAATAGAATAGAATAGAATAGAAATAGAATAGAATAGAATAGAATAGAATAGAATAGAATAGAATAGAATAGAATAGAATATTATAGGATAGGATAGGATAGGATAGGATAGGATAGGATAGGATAGGATAGGATAGGATAGGATAGGACAGGACAGGACAGGACAGGACAGGACAGGACAGGACAGGACAGGACAGGATAGGATAGGATAGGAGTGGAATAGAATCAAGTGAAGAGCCTAGAATAAGATAGAAGGGGCTTTGCATAACCTGAGGTGGACCGTGGCGTGGACCATCCAAGGGGTGGACCCCTGGATGCCTAGGAGGCTCCGACCTTCCATCCGTCTCCCCAGGGTCTTGCCGCCTCTATGAGTTGAACAGGAAAGAACCTGCCTAACAGGTCCCAGCCCTCTCTCTCTCTCTCTCTCTCTCTCTCTCTCTCTCTCTCTCTCTCTCTCACCCACACACACACACACACACACACAAAGACCCACCTTGGCCCCCTCCTCCATTAACATTCCTGACCCTTGCTTGCCATACAATAAACACGCAATTCATAGACGAATAGCGTCCTCGAGGTCATCCTTGGCTTCCTGTCTTGCAGGGAAAGACCCCCAGCTCCCTCTCCCTTTTCCCCACTCCATTTCTCTCTGTTTTCTGTCCAATAATAAAAGCAAATGTGGTTTTCTCCAACTACAGCTCCTGAGAGGAGTGAAATCATGTCCGTTCAAGGTTCTGAATAATAATAATAATAATAATAATAATAATAATAAATCTGTTTTTCCCCCTCTGGAAATGTCAAAAGGCCACTTAGTGCTTGAATTGAGTGGACAGAGATGCATTTTGAATACAGAGCTGGTGGACAGCACAGAACCGAGCAGCCAGCACATTGAGCTTCAGAGACTCTAACCATGAGTCCTTGGGCCGCAGGGAGAAAATTAAAAAAAATAATAATAACATAAAAACTCGGAAAGAAACTTAACAGGAGTTTCTGGATATAGAATAAAAATCCACAGACTGAGAAGCAGTGCATGTAGCCACTCAGGGCACCTGTTCCCAGGCACAAGGACCCGGGTTCGAGCCCCTCGTCCCCACCTGCAGGGGAGGGGGAGCTTCATGAATAGTGGAGCGGGGCTGCAGGGGTCTCTTTCTATTTTATTTATTTCTATTTTCATTTTTTTTTTAATTTTTAAAAAATCTATTTATTTTGCCTTTTGTTGACCTTGTTATTTTTTATTGTTTTTGTTGTAGTTATTACTGTTGTTGTTATTGATGTCGTCATTGTTGTTGGATAGGACAGAGAGAAATGGAGAGAGGAGGGGAAGGCAGAGAGGGGGAGAGAAAGACAGACACCTGCAGACCTGCCTCACCGCCTGTGAAGCGACTCCCCTGCAGGTGGGGAGCCGGGGGCTCGAACTGGGATCCTTATGCCGGTCCTTGCGCTTGGCGCCATGTGTGTTTAACCCGCTGTGCTACCACGCTCCCTTATTTCTATTTTCTATCACAAACAATAGAAACATTAGGGCTAAGGAGACAGAATAGTGGTTCTGCACACAGACTCTCCTGCCTGAGGCTCTGAGGCCCCAGGTTCCATCCCCAGCACCACCAGCAGCCAGAGCTCAGCAGGGCTCTGGGAAATAATAATAATAATAATAATAATAATAATAATAATAATAATAATAATGGTTCTGCACACAGACTCTCCTGCCTGAGGCTCTGAGGCCCCAGGTTCCATCCCCAGCACCACCAGCAGCCAGAGCTCAGCAGGGCTCTGGGAAATAATAATAATAATAATAATGGTTCTGCACACAGACTCTCCTGCCTGAGGCTCTGAGGCCCCAGGTTCCATCCCCAGCACCACCAGCAGCCAGGGCTCAGCAGGGCTCTGGGAAATAATAATAATAGTAATAATAATAATAATAATGGTTCTGCACACAGACTCTCCTGCCTGAGGCTCTGAGGCCCCAGGTTCCATCCCCAGCACCACCAGCAGCCAGGGCTCAGCAGGGCTCTGGGAAATAATAATAATAATAATAATAATAATAATAATGGTTCTGCACACAGACTCTCCTGCCTGAGGCTCTGAGGCCCCAGGTTCCATCCCCAGCACCACCAGCAGCCAGAGCTCAGCAGGGCTCTGGGAAATAATAATAATAATAATAATGGTTCTGCACACAGACTCTCCTGCCTGAGGCTCTGAGGCCCCAGGTTCCATCCCCAGCACCACCAGCAGCCAGGGCTCAGCAGGGCTCTGGGGAAATAATAATAATAATAATAATAGTAATACAATTATGCAAACAGAGTCTCCTGCCTTCCATTTTGGAAGATGAAATCAGAGCTTTCAGAAGGAACTCCAGAAGCACAGTAGCGTTGCATGGTCTCCAGGACTCATGCGGACTCTGAGCACCCTCGGAAACTTCCCCCCCTGCAGGTGGGGACCGGGGCTTGAACCCGGGTCCTTGTACCTGGGAACAGGTGACCTCAGCCAGGTGAGCCCCCACTTGGCCCCTTCTATCCTATTCTAGACTGTTCACCTGATTCTATTCTATTCTATTCTATTCTATTCTATTCTATTCTATTCTATTCTATTCTATTCTATATTCTATTCATTCTATTCTATTCTATTCTATTCCATTCCATTCCATTCCATTCCATCCCATCCCATCCCATCCCATCCCATCCCATCCCATCCCATCCCATCCCATCCCATCCCATCCTATCCTATCCTATTCTATCATATTCTATTCTATTCCATTCTATTCATCCTATTCTATTCTATTCTATTCTATTCTATTCTATTCTATTCTATTCTATTCTACTCTACTCTACTCCACCCTATCCTATTCTTATTCTATTCTATTCTATTCTATTCTATTCTATTCTATTCTATTCTATTCTATTCTATTCTATTCCATTCCATTCCATTCCATTCCATTCCATTCCATTCCATTCCATTCCATTCCATTCTATTCTATTCTATTCTATTCTATGCCATCCTATTCTATCCTATCCTATCCTATCCTATCCTATCCTATCCTATTCCATTCCATTCTATTCCATTCTATTCTATCATATTCTATCCTATCCTACCCTATCCTATTCTATCCTATCACATTCTATTCTATTCTATTCTATTCTATTCTATTCTATTCTATTCTATTCTATTCTATTCTATTCTATTCTATCCTATCTTATCCTATCCTATCCTATCCTATCCTATCCTATCCTATCCTATTCCATTCCATTCTATTCCATTCTATTCTATCCTATTCTATCCTATTCTATCCTATTCTATCCTATCACATTCTATTCTATTCTATTCTATTCTATTCTATTCTATTCTATTCTATTCTATTCTATTCTATTCTATCACATTCTATTCTATTCTATCCTATCCTATCATAACATATCTATTCTAATTATTATAGCATATTCTACCCTGGCCTATTCTATTCTATTCTATTGCCAGAGAGAGGGAGAGACAGACCCCTGCAGCCCTGCTCCACCTCTCTGGAATCATCCCCCCTGCAGGTGGGGACCAGGAACTTGAACCTGAGTTCTTGTGCCTGGGAGCAGGTGTCCTCAGCCAGATGCATCACCACCTGGCTTCCTAGAATTGCTTGAACAGGAATGTCTTGCAAAAAAAAAAAAAAACGCCTAAAGAATAAATGTCACAACATAATTAACTGACATTTGAACCAGTCCCTCTGTCTGCACCACTAAGTTGTTTTAAACCTTGGCATTGAAATGACATTTGGATGTTAAATCACTTGTCTTTCCTTAGGGAAACTCCTTGGTGTTGACAAAAGTCTAATCCCTTCATTGGGTTTATTTGAAATTTCATGCTACCAAGATCAGTGGTTTTATTTGCATTTTGGGATTGGAGTGGAGTGTAGCATTAACAAGCCAGCCCTTTCTCCTCTGCAAAGTGTATTGATTGAGAAGCGTCTTGTCCTTTTGCAAGTTGAATAGGTATATTTTTATCATCTGGGGTCTTGTTATTGAAAGGTGAAGCATGGAATTCAGGATTCTTTGAATTCTGTGCAGAAGTCAGAATTTAATAAGATTTCATTGCTGGTTTTCAAGCCTTTGGATTAACTATTATTTCTAAAACTATGCATATTTTTCTATATTTGCTCACTTTCCCCCTCAATTCTAAAACTATGCATATTTGTATATATTTGCCCATTTTTTCCCTCATTTCTAAAACTGTCCATATTTTTCTATATTTGCCCATTTTTCCCCTCATTTCTAAAACTATCCATATTTTTACATATTTGCCCATTTTTCCCCCCTGGTCCTGCCTTCTCTTCCTGTCTAAGCCACACCTCCACGTGTTTCTCCTTCCGACTGTCCTTCCCTTTTTTCCTTTTCTTTCTCTCTCTTCATAGTAATTACAAAGTTAAAGGTTTCAGATGCTGATTTGCTCCAGTTCTTAAGGCAAAGGACTTTATTTCGGAATCATTCGACTGAAGCAAAATAGATAATAGTTAGTCATTACGGGTCTGGAGACCTGAATCTTTTTTTTTTTTAATATTTATTTTATTTTATTTATTCCCTTTGTTGCCCTTGTTGTTTTATTGTTGTAGTTATTATTATTGTTGTTGTCGTTGTTGGATAGGACAGAGAGAAATGGAGAGAGGAGGGGAAGACAGAGAGGAGGAGAGAAAGACAGACACCTGCAGACCTGCTTCACCATCTGTGAAGCGACTCCCCTGCAGATGGGGAGCCGGGGGCTCGAACCAGGATCCTTACGCCGGTCCTTGTGCTTTGCGCCACCTGCGCTTAACCCTCTGCTCTACAGCCCGACTCCCTCTTTTTTTTTAAGCTCAGTTTTTACCAGAGATTCCTGGGTATGGGTCCCGGCAGCAGCAAACCCAGAAACTCAGGAAAAAGTGACCGGCGGCTGAATTTGCAGGAACAGAAGGCAGCTTCCAGGCTGCCAGGTGCTTAAATAAATTCAGAAACAACTACGACCCCTTGTGGGTTTGTGTACGTTGGTGCTGTGGCCAGGACTAGGCAGTGGTGCACCTGGTTAAGTGCACAAGGACCTGTGTTCAATCCCCCAGTCCATCACCTGCAGGAGGAAAGATTTACAAGTGGTGAAGCAGGGCTGCAGGCGTCTCTCTCTGTCTCTCCACCTCTTTATCTCTCCCTCCCCTCTCAATTTCTGGCTGTCTCAATCCAATAAAAATCAAGATAATAAAGACACTTTTTAAAAAAGTAAATGACTTAAGTAAAAAAGAATAGAATAGTATAGAGTATATTATAAGATAGGAGAATAATCCTCAATGTGGTAGGATAGAATATGGTAGGTGATAGAATGTGGTAGAATGGAATTTAGTAGAATAGAAAAGAGTGGACTGGAGTGGAGTGGAGTGATGGGATGGGGTAGGGTGAGACAGGATAGAATAGGATAGAATAGAATAGAATATGCTGGAATAGGATGGAATAGAATAGGGTAGGATAGGATAGGATAGAGAATAGAATAGAATAGAATAGAATAGAATAGAATAGAATAGAATAGAATAGAATAGAATAGAATAGAATAGAATATGCTGGAATAGGATGGAATAGAATAGGATAGGATAGGATAGGATAGAAAATAGAATAGAATAGAATAGAATAGAATAGAATAGAATAGAATAGAATAGAATAGAATAGAAAGAATAGACTAGAACAGAATAGAATAGAATATGCTGGAATAGGATGGAATAGAATAGGATAGGATAGAAAATAGAATAGAATAGAAAGAATAGACTAGAACAGAATAGAACAGAATAGAACAGAACAGAACAGAATAGAATAGAATAGAATAGAATAGAATAGAATAGAATAGAATAGAATATGCTGGAATAGGATGGAATAGAATAGGATAGGATAGGATAGAAAATAGAATAGAATAGAATGAATAGAATAGAATAGAATAGAATAGAATAGTATATGCTGGAATAGGATGGAATAGAATAGGATAGGATAGAAAATAGAATAGAATAGAATAGAATAGAATAGAATATGCTGGAATAGGATGGAATAGAATAGGATAGGATAGAGAATAGAATAGAATAGAATAGAATAGAATATTCTGGAATAGGATGGAATAGAATAGGATAGGATAGAAAATAGAATAGAATAGAATAGAATAGAATAGAATAGAATAGAATAGAATAGAATAGAAAGAATAGACTAGAACAGAATAGAACAGAATAGAACAGAACAGAATAGAGCAGAATAGAGCAGAATAGAACAGAATAGAACAGAACAGAACAGAACAGAACAGAACAGAATAGAATAGAATATGCTGGAATAGGATGGAATAGAATAGGATAGGATAGGATAGAAAATAGAATAGAATAGAATAGAACAGAATAGAATATGCTGGAATAGGATGGAATAGAATAGGATAGGATAGAAAATAGAATAGAATAGAAAGAATAGACTAGAACAGAACAGAACAGAATAGAATAGAACAGAATAGAACAGAATAGAACAGAACAGAACAGAACAGAACAGAACAGAACAGAACAGAACAGAACAGAACAGAACAGAATAGAATAGAATAGAATAGAATAGAATAGAATAGAATAGAATAGAATATGCTGGGGAGTCAGACAGTACCACAGCGGTTAAGCGCAGGTGGCGCAAAGCGCAAGGACCCGGGAAAGAATCTTGGTTCGAGCCCCTGGCTCCCCACCTGCAGGGGAGTCGCTTCAGAGGCGGAGAATCAGGTCTGCAGGTGTCTGTCTTTCTCTCTCCCTCTCTGTCTTCCCCTGCCCTCTCCATTTCTCTCTGTCCTATCCAACAATGACAACATCAATAACAACAAAAAAATACAATAACTACAACAATAAAATAAGGGCAACCAAAAGGGAAAATGAATAAATAAATATTTAAAAAAATTTTAAGAATAGAATATGCTGGAATGGAATGGAATGGATAGAATAGAATAGAATAGAATAGAATAGAATAGAATAGAATATGATGGAATGGAATAGAATGAATAGAATAGAAGAATAGAATAGAAGAATATAGTATAATTAGAATAGAATATTATGGAATGGAATGAATAGACTGGAATAGAATAGAATAGAAAGAATACAATTGAATAGAATAATATAGTATAATAAGAATAGAATATGATGGAATGGAATGAATAGACTGGAATGGAATAGAGTAGAATAGAATAGAAAGAATAGAATTGAATAGAATAGTATAATTAGAATAGAATATGATGGAATGGAATGAATAGACTGGAATGGAATAGAGTAGAATAGAATAGAATAGAATAGAATAGAATAGAATAGAATAGAATAGAATAGAATAGAATAGAAAGAATAGAATAGAATAGAATAGAATAGAATAGAATAGAATAAATAGACTAGAATAGAAAGAATAGAATTGAATAGAATAATATAGTATAATAAGAATAGAATATGATGGAATGGAATAAATAGACTGGAATAAAATAGAGTAGAATAGAATAGAAAGACTAGAATTGAATAGAATAATATAGTATAATTAGAATAGAATATGATGGAATGGAATGAATAGACTGGAATGGAATGGAATAGAGTAGAACAGAACAGAACAGAATAGAATAGAATAGAAAGACTAGAATTGAATAGAATAATATAGTATAATAAGAATAGAATATGATGGAATGGAATAAATAGACTGGAATAAAATAGAGTAGAATAGAATAGAAAGACTAGAATTGAATAGAATAGTATAGTATAATTAGAATAGAATATGATGGAATGGAATGAATAGACTGGAATGGAATGGAATAGAGTAGAACAGAACAGAACAGAATAGAATAGAATAGAAAGACTAGAATTGAATAGAATAATATAGTATAATTAGAATAGAATATGATGGAATGGAATAAATAGACTGGAATAAAATAGAGTAGAATAGAATAGAAAGACTAGAATTGAATAGAATAATATAGTATAATTAGAATAGAATATGATGGAATGGAATGAATAGACTGGAATGGAATGGAATAGAGTAGAACAGAACAGAATAGAATAGAAAGACTAGAATTGAATAGAATAATATAGTATAATTAGAATAGAATATGATGGAATGAATAGACTGGAATGGAATAGAACAGAACAGAACAGAACAGAATAGAACAGAATAGAATCTGCTACAATGGAATGGAACCAGGTGAACAGTCTAGAATACGAGGGGCTCGAACCTGGGTTCCTTGTTGCTGGGAACAGGTGCCCTCAGCCAGGTGAGCCCCTAGCTGGGCCCTGTAGGGAATTGATTTAAAACTCTCAGTTCTGAACTGAGAGCTACGATCACACGTGGAACCGTTACCGCAAGGTCCCGGGGATCTTAATTGAAAGATGAGCTGATAATTTCTACACCTGCTAGTCCATAGTTTCAGGGCTGACTTATCAGCACCATCTGTATTGATTTCCGCATTGCAAGTTGCATTGCAACAAGACCCCTTTGCAATATCAGGATGATAAAATGCATTTGTGTCGGTGGTGCGTGAATTAAGGCAGAAATTAGAATCCCAATGTGGAATAACGACTCTGGCCGTGTTTGGAATAAAAGCTAATGCTATTATTTATCTGCAGTGTGATTTGAGTCCTGAAATCTGAAGCAGGGATGGAGAACATAAATTCACTGTTTTAATCAACCTTCTCATTTATCCAAGTAAGGACACTTTGGGATAAGCATGTGTATCTGCTCACTGAGCCATTCAGATTTATTTTATTTTATTTATTTATGTATTTAGAAATGTGAATCAGGGCTCTCCTGGGTTTCACTTGACATTTAAAACAACAGGTCTTCCCAACACTGGATTGGAAATATGTTTGCCTGTGTTTGCATATGTCTGCATGTTTGCATGTGTCTACATGTTTGCATGTGTTTGCCTGTGTTTGCATATGTCTGCATGTTTGCATGTGTTTGCATGTTTATATGTGTTTGCATATGTTTGCCTGTTTGCATGTCTGCATGTTTTCATGTGTCTGCATGTTTGCCTGTGTTTGCATATGTCTGCATGTCTGCATGTGTTTGCATATGTTTGCCTGTGTTTGCATATGTCTGCATGTTTGCATGTGTTTGCATATGTTTGCCTATGTTTGCCTGTGTTTGCCTGTTTGCATATGTCTGCATGTTTGCATGTGTCTGCATGTTTTCGCGTGTCTGCACGTTTGCATATGTTTGCATGTTTGCCTGTGCTTGCATATGTCTGCATGTTTGCGTGTGTTTGCATGTTTTCATGTGTCTGCATGTTTTCATGTGTCTGCATGTTTGCATATGTTTGCATGTTTGCCTGTTCTTGCATATGTCTGCATGTTTGCATGTGTTTGCATGTTTTCGTGTGTCTGCATGTTTGCCTATGTTTGCATGTTTGCCTGTGTTGGCATGTGTTGGCACACTCTGGTGTGGAATTGTAATCACGTTTACTCCGCAGCGCCTAGGCTCTCAGAATGAAAGTCGCACATCTGTCTGAGATTTCTCATTTTATCCCCTCATTTCACGCCTGAATCCCTCCCAGTGCCATGACGGCCGGTAAAAATTTTACCTGCTGTTTTCCTTCATAGCAGGGGTGTGCTTTCCATTCTCTCTTCACAAGGCCTGTGAGTGGCCTTACCCTGAGATGAGCTTCGAAAAGCTGACAGCACGGTGCAAAGCACCTGGCTCACCCTGACTCCCCAGAGAGGGAGGTAAAAAAAAATAAAAGGATTTTATTACCGATGTGGAAAATGAGAGTTGGAGGGAGAGCACAGGGACTCTGCTGGTCTCTGGGGAAATAATAATGATAATGATAATAATAATGATGATGATGATGATGATGGTTCTGCAAACAGACTCTCCTGCCTGAGGCTCTGAGGCCCCAGGTTCCATCCCCAGCACCAACATCAGCCAATAATAATGAATATAATAGTAATAAGGGTAGTACTACTACTACTAATAATAATAATTTTGCAGACTATCCTACCTGAGGCTCTGAGGCCCCAGGTTCCATATAATAAAATAATATATAATAAAATTATATATAATATATATATTATATATTATATAAATTATATATATATATAAATTATATATAATATATAATATATAATAAAATTATATATATATATTATATAATAAAAATAATAGTAATAATAACAACAACAATAATAATAATGGTTCTGCACACAGATGCTCCTGCCTGAGGCTCTGAGGCCCCAGGTTCCATCCTCAGCACCACCAGCAGCCAGCGCTCAGCAGGGCTCTGGAAAATAATAATAATAATAATAATAATAATAATAATAATAATAATAATAATAATGGTTCTGCACACAGACTCTCCTGCCTGAGACCATGAGGCCCCAGGTTCCATCCCCAGCACCACCAGAGGCCAGGGCTCAGCAGGGCTCTGGAAAATAATAATAATAATAATAATAATAATAATAATAATAATAATAATAGTTCTGCACACAGACTCTTCTGCCTGAGGCTCTGAGGCCCCAGGTTCCATCCCCAGCACCACAGGCAGCCAGGGCTCAGCAGGGCTCTGGGAAATAATAATAATAATAATAATAATAATGGTGGTTCTGAGGAGGTAGCCTTTTTTTTTCCATCGGTATCAATCGAGGACTCTTATGATTTTTTTTTCTTCTTTCCCTTTCTTCCCGATACTCTGCTTTTTAAATTTCATTTTACCTTCTTTTAGTTTTGTATTTATGAATTTCTTTTTTTTTAATTAGTGACTTTATAACTCTGTTTCTCGCTCTACATTTATACCCATATATATATTATTTCATAGATGTTCGGATTCACGAATTACATTTTATCTCTGCGCAGGGCATTTTATTTTATTTTCGGACTTAGAAATGAGGTGCTCAGGACAGAGTCTACCCGAAGGTGCTCAGGACAGAGTCTCTGCAAGGTGCTCGGGACAGAGTCTCCCCAAGGTGCTCAGGGCAGAGTCTCCCCAAGGTGCTCGGGACAGAGTCTAGCCAAGGTGCTCAGGATGGGGCTCCCGAAGGTGCTCAGGACAGAGTCTCCCCGAGGTGCTCAGGACAGAGTCTCCCCAAGGTGCTCAGGACAGAGTCTCCCCGAGGTGCTCGGGACAGAGTCTCCCCAAGGTGCTCAGGACAGAGTCTCCCCGAGGTGCTCGGGACGGAGTCTCCCCAAGATGCTCAGGACAGAGTCTCCCCGAGGTGCTCAGGACAGAGTCTCCCCAAGATGCTCGGGACGGAGTCTCCCCAAGATGCTCAGGACAGAGTCTCCCCTGTTAGCAAGCAAAATCAAACCACCATCCACTGTAAGGAAGCAAAAGATGTTTATTGACGAATTGCAATCCGGGCCGAGATGGTGACTGGTGTTAGTCTACCAAGCTCGACCCTGAACAAGGCTCAAGCCACACAATTTATAGGAATTCAGACTCCACTCAGGGAGGGGGGAACACATCACCTTATTAGCCTATATCCAATCATTTCAAACTTATCAATAGCCTGATCCATTCAGAATAAAGCATGGGCTAGTTCTAAACATCACACCAGACCAATAGGTCCCCGCCTAAGTGGGAGGGGGTCACCACATTCCTTTGCTCTTTGTTGGGACCACCCGGCCATCTGTTTGTAATTCATCAGGCCATCTGTTTCAACTACCTGGTGACAGTATCCCTATGCAAAGGTCATGAGGAGGTCTGTTCACTGCAGGGTCTGTTAAAGTAATTGATGGCCTTTTAAGTTCTGTTGAGGGGAAAAGGGCAAGGAATTTCCCACCTCACTGGGCAGGAGGGCAAAAAGCAACTATATTTAAACTATTCTTAAAACTCAAAAGCGATTATACTTATAACTATTCTATAGTTACTGCCTCTAACATCCCCAAGGTGCTCAGGACGGCGTCTCCCCGAGGTGCTCAGGACAGAGTCTCCCCGAGGTGCTCAGGACAGAGTCTCCCCAAGGTGCTCAGGACAGAGTCTCCCCGAGGTGCTCAGGACAGAGTCTCCCCGAGGTGCTCGGGACAGAGTCTCCCCGAGGTGCTCAGGACAGAGTCTCCCCGAGGTGCTCAGGACAGAGTCTCCCCGAGGTGCTCAGGGCAGAGTCTCTCGAAGGTGCTCAGGACAGAGTCTCCCCAAGGTGCTCAGTGCAGAGTCTCCCCGAGGTGCTCGGGACAGAGTCTCCCCGAGGTGCTCAGGACAGAGTCTCCCCAAGGTGCTCGGGACAGAGTCTCCCCGAGGTGCTCGGGACAGAGTCTCCCCGAGGTGCTCAGGACAGAGTCTCCCCGAGGTGCTCGGGACAGAGTCTCCCCGAGGTGCTCAGGACAGAGTCTCTCGAAGGTGCTCGGGACAGAGTCTCCCCAAGGTGCTCGGGACAGAGTCTCCCCAAGGTGCTCAGGACAGAGTCTCCCCGAGGTGCTCAGGACAGAGTCTCCCCGAGGTGCTCAGGGCAGAGTCTCCCCGAGGTGCTCGGGACAGAGTCTCCCCAAGGTGCTCAGGACAGAGTCTCCCCAAGATGCTCAGGACAGAGTCTCCCCAAGGTGCTCGGGACAGAGTCTCCCCAAGGTGCTCAGGACAGAGTCTCCCCGAGGTGCTCGGGACAGAGTCTCCCCGAGGTGCTCGGGACAGAGTCTCCCCGAGGTGCTCGGGACAGAGTCTCCCCGAGGTGCTCAGGACAGAGTCTCTCGAAGGTGCTCAGGACAGAGTCTCCCCAAGGTGCTCAGGACAGAGTCTCCCCAAGGTGCTCGGGACAGAGTCTCCCCAAGGTGCTCGGGACAGAGTCTCCCCGAGGTGCTCGGGACAGAGTCTCCCCGAGGTGCTCAGGACAGAGTCTCTCGAAGGTGCTCAGGACAGAGTCTCCCCAAGGTGCTCAGGACAGAGTCTCCCCAAGATGCTCAGGACAGAGTCTCCCCGAGGTGCTCGGGACGGAGTCTCCCCAAGATGCTCAGGACAGAGTCCCCCCGAGGTGCTCAGGACAGAGTCTCCCCGAGGTGCTCAGGACAGAGTCTCCCCGAGGTGCTCAGGGCAGAGTCTCTCGAAGGTGCTCAGGACAGAGTCTCCCCAAGGTGCTCAGTGCAGAGTCTCCCCGAGGTGCTCGGGACAGAGTCTCCCCGAGGTGCTCAGGACAGAGTCTCCCCGAGGTGCTCGGGACAGAGTCTCCCCGAGGTGCTCGGGACAGAGTCTCTCGAAGGTGCTCGGGACAGAGTCTCCCCAAGGTGCTCGGGACAGAGTCTCCCCAAGGTGCTCAGGACAGAGTCTCCCCGAGGTGCTCGGGACAGAGTCTCCCCGAGGTGCTCAGGGCAGAGTCTCCCCGAGGTGCTCGGGACAGAGTCTCCCCAAGGTGCTCGGGACAGAGTCTCCCCGAGGTGCTCAGGACGGGGCTCCCTAAAATATATCCTTCTGTCATGTGGATTCATCTGAGCTGAAGTGTCTTCTGCCTCTGCTGGTTCAGAGAAATTGTCTTTTTCATCTAGAAATATATATATATATATATATATATATCTGTATTTTTACATATATATTTCTTTATATATTTATATGTATTTACGTAATATATATATGTTTTACATATATATATATATTTTTTTTCGCCAATATGCCTGTGCCAACACTGGTTTGATTTCCTTAAATATCTTCCGGGCATTTAATATACATCTGGCTAGGTCCATGTCAAAGGAGAGAGAAGCTTTAGTAATATTCTCATGTTAGAATAGGATCTCTTTGAAAAAAAAAATCACATTTTTCATCTCGACTCCCTGAGGCAAGGCCCTGCAAGGCCGTCACCGTCCCCACTTAAAATAGAGTGCACAGAATGTTATTTATTTAAAGGGGGCCATTTTGTTAAATGAGCAAATGAAGCCTTGTGCTTTTCTTATTAATTTCTACATTAATATATATATATATATATATATATATATATATATATCAATTTTATCCATGATTCAGGAATGGTTTTCAAAGTCATAAGCTTGCCAGGGTACTTAGGTCTGGGTGAACTGTCTAGAATAGGAGAGAAGAGGCCAGGTGGGATCTGTCTTTCCTTTCCTTCTCAAATTCTGTCTGAATCTATCAAAAATAAATTAATAAATATTTTATGAAAGATTTCACACCACCAAGGTATCCTTCAATGTTCAAACAATCCCTGAAGTTGACATGAAAAACAATATATACCAACAAGGGCAACAAAAGGGAATAAATATATAAATAAAACAATATATATTCTTTCTCATTTTTATTATATAGGGCAAAGAGAAATTGAGAGAGGAGAGACAGAGAGACCTCTGCAGCCCTGCTTCGCCGCTCGTGAAGCTTCCCCACTGCAGATGGGGACCGGGGGCTTGAACCCAGGTCCTTGTGCCTGGGAACAGGTGCCCTCAGCCAGGTGAGTCCCCGCCTGTCCCCAGAGATCTTCAAAAAAAGAAAAAAAAATGGAAAAAAAAAATCGTCCCTACAGAAGAAAGGATACTCTGAAAGCTCTAGATTCAAAAGGTTATTAGCCGATAAAAATGACAATTTTTTTTCTGTTGTCTATTTATTCTTTTGAAGATACACAGACCTGTGATCCTGTACTTGCTACACTGCTGTGACTTATAGATGGATCACTCAGGAGGTATTGATCATTAATTGTGATTGATAATTCAGCCGCTTGTGTAAATTAATTCATATAAATAATATAGATGACTATTGAGATGTCAAGGCTGATTAGGCATAGTCTGGATTATGGATTGGTTGTTATTAACGACTCATCCTACTTACCATTGATAAGGGGATCACAGTTCTATTAAATGACTATCGATGGGTTGCTATTAACGCCTCATTGATAAGTCATCGCAGTCCTAAATACAATGACTTCAAACAGTTTTGACCAGTTGCCTTTAATCCTTATCATTTATGATCTTGTAAACAAAATTCTTTTTTCAATTACCATTGACTCAATTACTGCTAATTACTTTCCACCGAGGATGGGGCTCAGGAATTCTAGATGGCGTGATTGGAAGGGACATTGATTAGTTGCCACCCGTCATGTGTAATTGCTAATCACAATCACTGAAGTGATCGTTGAGGAAATGTTGCTTTTTATTTACCACATAAGCACTGTTGTGAATAGTGATTTGAACGTCTACTCATCAGCGGCCCTTAAGTATTTATAATTGATCGAGTATTCTCATAGCCAATCAGGAACGACTATTTGTAATTGATGAGTACTATTATAGCCTACCAGTGGCCATTAAGTATTTGTGATTGTCAGTCTGTAGTCATGAACTATTTTGTAATTAATTGATCGAGGACTCTTATAACCAATCAATCCGTAGACATTAAGTATGTGTAATTGATGAAATACCATCATAACCAGTTGATCAGTAGCCATTAAGTATTTGTAATTGGTCAAGTCCTATCATAAATAAAATGATATATCTCTGCCCATTTTTTCCCCTGGTCCTGCCTCCCCTTTGTTGCCTTAGTTTGTTTTATTGTTGTAGTTATTTTATTATTGTTGTCGTCATTGTTGGATAGGACAGAGAGACATGGAGAGAGGAGGGGAAGACAGAGAGGGGGAGAGAAAGACAGACACCTGCAGACCTGCTTCACCGCCTGTGAAGCGACTCCCCTGCAGGTGGGGAGCCTGGGGCTCGAACCAGGATCCTTACTCCGGTCCTCTATTCCTATTCCTATTCCTATTCCTATTCCTATTCCTATTCCTATTCCTATTCCTATTCCTATTCCTATTCCTATCCCATTCTGCTATGTTCTAATTATATTCCGTCTTGTTCTATTTATTCTATTCTGCCACGCCCCACGCAACTCCAGAATGATGGGTCTAACAGGCTCAGCACCCAGGAAAACTCTCTTCTAGGAAGAAGAATTCTGGGAGTGGGTCTTGGCATCCTGAGCAGATCTAAATTGAAAACTCTGATGATTGTTTTCATCATGTACATGGTAATGATGCCGTGTAATCGGGGAATGAACAGCTCCTGTTCCCAGATTAGATACAGATGAACAGGAAATGAGGTGGACAAAGTTATGGGTCATCAAATACATAAAGTTTTAGGAAAAAATCTTAATAATACTTACTTGCCTCCTCTTATGAAATATGCTAAAACTCTACGTAAAATACTGTCTGCTAAGCCTGTTACTCAGAAATGCATCACCCCATAAAGTACGACATTTCTGTGTAAAACTGCAAGGCCGAAATGAGCTTTACTTTCTGTTCCAGATATTGTTTATGTAAGGCTGAAAGATATATAAGTTCTCACTGGCTGAATAAAAATGGAGTTCAGATTCCCCCTCCAACAGAGTGTGGTGTGTTCTGTTCTCCCCTGTGCCGACTCCTGACCCACCCTGATGGTCACCTTCAGAGTTCCCTGATCCTTCCTGCTGCTCCTCCGCCTGAGAGGTCCATCGCACTATTCTATTGTATTATATCCCGTTCTGTTTCATCCCATCCCATCCCATCCCATCCATCCCAACCCATCCCATCCCATCCCATCCCATCCCATCCCATCCCATCCCATCCCATCCCATCCCATCCCATCCCATCCCATCCCATCCCATCCCATCCCATTCCATTTCACTATATCCTCATTCTATTCTGTCCTGTTCTACTCATTCTATCCTATCCTATTCTATTCTATTCTATTCTAATCATATTCTATTCTATCATATTCTATTCTATCCTATCCTTTCCTATCCTCCATCATATTCTATTCTATTCTATTCTATTCTATTCTATTCTATTCTATTCTATTCTATTCTATTCTGCTATGTTCTAATTATATTCTGTCTTGTTCTATTTATTCTATTCTATTGTATTATATCCCGTTCTGTTCCATTCCATTCCATTCCATTCCATTCCATTCCATTCCATTCCATTCCATTCCATTCCATTCCACTATATCCTCACTCTATTCTGTCCTGTTCTACTCATTCTATTCTATTCTATTCTATTCTATTCTATTCTATTCTATTCTATTCTATTCTAATCATATTCTATTCTAGCATATTCTATTCTATCCTATCCTATCCTTTCCTATCCTTCATCATATTCTATTCTATTCTATTCTATTTTATTCTATTCTGCTATGTTCTAATTATATTCTGTCTTGTTCTATTTATTCTATTCTATTGTATTATATCCCGTTCTGTTCCATTCCATTCCATTCCATTTCACTATATCCTCACTCTATTCTGTCCTGTTCTACTCATTCTATCCTATCCTATCCTATCCTATCCTATCCTATCCTATCCTATCCTATCCTATCCTATCCTATCCTATCCTATTCTATTCTATTCTATTCTATTCTATTCTACACTATCCTAATCATATTCTATTCTATCATATTCTAGCATATTCTATTCTATCCTATTCCATCATATTCTATTCTATTCTGCTATGTTCTAATTATATTCCGTCTTGTTCTATTTATTCTATTCTATTGTATTATATCTCGTTCTGTTCCATTCCATTTCATTCCATTCCATTCCACTATATCCTCATTCTGTTCTGTCCTGTTCTACTCATTCTATCCTATTCTATTCTATTCTTTCTATTCTACTCTTTTATTCTCTCTAAACCATTTTATTATATTCTAATGAATAAGAGAGAGAGTGACAGGGAGAGACAGAGACAGAGGGAGAGGGGGAGAGAAGAGGGAGTGAACCCTGCAGCCCTGCTCCACGGCTTATGAAGCCTCCCCCCTGCAGGTAGGGACTGAGGGCTTGAACCCGGATCCTCCTGCCTGGGAACAGGTGCACCACCAACCAGCCCCCTGGATACAAAAATTCCAGGAAACATCCTAAAATCCCCTTTGGCGCATAACGCACCTGCTGGCTTTGCCCGTGAGCTGTTCTGTACTCAAAACAATAACTGGCCAATTAGCTTAACTCTTGTGAGCTGGAGAACAGGTTAATAAAATAATTATCGCTTCTGTGTTTAATCTACTCCTACAGATATTTTTTGTGTGTATGTGAAGTCATTTTCAGCTATGTTTAACCTCTGCACTATTATTTGGAAATAATTAAAAGGTTTCATCTCCTTAAATCTGCAAATAGATGAATAGTTCCCCTGGGGAAATTTCTGTGAGTCAGAAGCTACTTTTTTTTAAACAAGAGTCTTTAAACAGAGACTCGGTGTTCCTACCTAATCCATTTTGGCCAGAGTTTAATGCAGTTTTATTTATTTTTTCTGTGTACTTTTTTAAGATTTCATTAAGGATTTTTTCCCTAGAGATTATTGTCCTTAATCCTCCCCACTTTTTTTTATTAATAGTGGATGATGAGTGGTGATGCACGAGTGCAGGTGTCTCTCTGCCTCTCTCCTTCTCTATTCATTTCCTTCTCAATTTCTCTGTCCTACCTATCAGATAAAAAAATGATTAAGTAAATGCAAAAAAAATAAAAATAAGGGATAGAATAGTGTACACTATGTCATAATATTGGAGAAGAGTCTGATAGAATAGAATATGATAGAATAGGATGAACAGGACAGAATAGAATGGAAATAGAATAGAATAGTAGAAATAATAGAACAGAATAGAATTGGAATAGAATAGAATAGTATGGAATAGAATAGAAAGAACAGGATAGAATAGAGATAATAGAATAGAAATTAGAATAGAATAGGATGGAATAGAATAGAATATGATGAAATAGAATAGAGTAGAGTAGAATAGAATAGAATAGAATAGAATAGAATAGAATAGAATAGAATAGAATAGAATAGAATAGAATAGAATAGAATAGAATAGAATAGAATATGATGGAATAGAATAGAGTGAACAAGATAGAATAGAAATAATAGAATAGAAAGAACAGGATAGAATAGAGATAATAGAATAGAAATTAGAATAGAATAGGATGGAATAGAATATGATAGAATAGAATAGAATATGATGGAATAGAATAGAATAGAGTAGAATGAACAGGATAGAATAGAAATAATAGAATAGAAAGAACAGGATAGAATAGAAATAATTGGAATGGAATGGAATAGAATAAAATAGGATAGAATAGAATAGAATAGAATGGACTAGAATAGAATAGAATATGATGGAATAGAATAGAGTAGAGTGAACAGGATAGAATAGAAATAATAGAATAGAAAGAACAGGATAGAATAGAAATAATTGGAATGGAATGGAATGGAATAGAATAAAATAGGATAGAATAGAATAGAATAGAATAGAATAGAATAGAATAGAATAGAATAGAATAGAATAGAATAGAATAGAATATGATGGAATAGAATAGAGTAGAATGAACAGGATAGAATAGAAATAATAGAATAGAAAGAACAGGATAGAATAGAAATAATTGGAATGGAATGGAATGGAATGGAATGGAATGGAATGGAATGGAATGGAATGGAATGGAATGGAATGGAATGGAATGGAATGGACCAGAATAAAATAGGATAGAATAGAATAGAATAGAATAGAATAGAATAGAATAGAATAGAATAGAATAGAATAGAATAGAATAGAATAGATAGAATAGATAGAATGAATAGAGTAAGTTAGAACGGTATAAATATACTGTCCACTCTCCATGGGCTCCCTGGGTGCTGTGCCTGGTGCTGATGAATCCAGTTTCGAACCCAGGGCCCCTCATGCATGGTGATTATTTGAGTGTGTGTGTTTACTTGGTGAACTATCTATCATAACCCGACCTTTTCTTTTCGATAAACTGATTCTAAGCTCTTCCACTCCTCTGATAAATTCAATTTTTTTTTTCTCTCTCTCTCTCTTGCCGTATTTTAAGTAAATCCAAGAAAAAGAAGGACGCATGGGACGTGCGTGTGATACTCAGATCATGTCTCTGACATGTGGAACCTTCTCCCCGTCAGACATAATGACCAAGAAAGCTCCCGGCCTTTCCAACCGAGTCGAAATTCAGATTTAATATTATTCCCTGAAGGAGACATTTGCTCCATAATGAACTTTTCTGAGTCCCCTTTTGATTTCTTTTTTCTTTCTTTTTTTTTTATTCATCTCATTCGACTGTGTTTTAGATTCCATCTTGTCTGTAAAGGTTACTTTATTAATTGCGGTGGTTATTTATTAAGTGATGTGGTTATTGCTTTCTTTTTCTCCCCAAATCTTTTCCTTTCTTTCTTTTCTTCCTTGCTTCATCCATTCCCCTATCTTTGTTTCCCTTTTTCTTTCACCCTTTCCTTCCTTCCTTCCTTTGTCTCTTTCTTTCTTTCTTTCTTTCTTTCTTTCTTTCTTTCTTTCTTTTCTTCTTCTTTCCTCTCTCTCTCAAATGAATCAATAACCAATAATTAATAAAACTCCATGAAAATGTGCAGGGGAGCCGGCTCAGCTGTCAGAGCCCAGGACGTGTGGCCTGAGCTCCCAGAGGCCCCGGGTTCCAGCCCCGGCTCCCCCTCAGGCTCTGCTCTCTCTCTCTGTCTCTTATTCCAATCAATCAATAATCAATAAAAACCTTATGAATTGTGCAGGCGTGTCAGCTCAGCTGTCAGAGCTCAGGACATGCGGCCTGAGCCCCCAGAGGCCCCGGGTTCCAGCCCCAGCTCCCCTTCAGGCTCTGCTCTCTGTGTGTCTCTCTCTCTTATTCCAATCAATCAATAATCAATAAAACCCCATGAAATGCTCAGGGGAACCAGCTCAGCTGTCAGAGCCCAGCATGTGCGGTCTGAGTCTCCAGAGGCCCCAGGTTCCAGCCCCGGCTCCCCCTCAGGCCAGAGCTCAGCAGGGCTCTGCTTTCTCTCTCATTCAAATCAATCAATAATCAATAAAACCCCATGAAACGCTCAGGGGAGCCGGCTCAGCTGTCAGAGCCCAGGACATGTGGCCTGAGCTCCCAGAGGCCCCGGGTTCCAGCCCCGGCTCCCCCTCAGGCTCTGCTCTCTCTCTGTCTCTTATTCCAATCAATCAATAATCAATAAAAACCTTATGAATTGTGCAGGCGTGTCAGCTCAGCTGTCAGAGCTCAGGACATGCGGCCGGAGCCCCCAGAGGCCCCGGGTTCCAGCCCCAGCTCCCCTTCAGGCTCTGCTCTCTGTGTGTGTCTCTCTCTGTCTTATTCCAATTAATCAATAATGAGTAAAACCCCATGAAATGCTCAGGGGAACCAGCTCAGCTGTCAGAGTCTCAGGCAGGAGAGTCTGTGTGCAGAACCATTATTATTATTATTATTATTATTATTATTAATTTTCCAGAGCCCTGCTGAGCTCTGGCTGCTGGTGGTGCTGGGGATGGAGCCTCAGAGCTTCAGGCAGGAGAGTCTGTGTGCAGAACCAATATTATTATTATTATTATTATTATTATTATTATTATTTTCCTGAGCCCTGGCTGCTGGTGGTGCTGGGGATGGAACCTGGGGCCTCAGAGCCTCAGGCAGGAGAGTCTGTGTGCAGAATTATTATTATTATTATTATTATTATTACTATTATTATAATACCTGGGGCCTCAGAGCCTCTGGCAGGAAAGTCTGTATGCAGAACCATTATTATTATTATTATTTATTATTATTATTATTTCCCAGAGCCCTGCTGAGCCCTGGCTGATGGTGGTGCTGGGGATGGAACCTGTGGCCTCAGAGCCTCAGGCAGGAGAGTCTTGTGCAGAACCATTATTATTATTATTATTATTATTATCATTATCATTATCATTATCATTATCATTATTATTATTATTTCCCAGAGCCCTGCTGAGCCCTGGCTGCTGGTGGTGCTGGGGATGGAACCTGGGACCTCAGAGCCTCAGGCAGGAGAGTCTGTGTGCAGAACCATTATTATTATTATTATTATTATTATTTCCGAGAGCCCTGCTGAGCCCTGGCTTCTGGTGGTGCTGGGGATGGAACCTGGGGCCTCAGAGCCTCAGGCAGGAGAGTCTGTGTGCAGAACCATTATTATTATTATTATTATTATTTCCCAGAGCCCTGCTGAGCCCTGGCTGCTGGTGGTGCTGGGGATGGAACCTGGGGCCTCAGGCAGGAGAGTCTGTGTGCAGAACCATTATTATTATTATTATTATTATTATCATTATTATTATTATTATTCCCCAGAGTCCCATTTTATGTTCATTTGCAAAAAACAAAAAATTAAATGAAATATTTATACAATGGATTCTTTTCCAAATATCGTCGGGAGACAATGGGAAACATTTTTTCTTTTCCTCCTGTCTGTCTGCCATGCACAACATTGCCCAGTGAAGGCAAGAGCTTCTCTGCCATATCCATCATCGCGTTTGTTGTTGTTGTTTTTCAAGAATAACTTTTGCAAGATGGCGCACTTATCTTGGGAAGAGAATTTTAATTTTGTTTCTATTTTATTGCGGGGGGGGGGGAGAAATAATGGTTTGTCGTCACCATAGAAGTCGGTTTATTTCATCCTTGTCTTTCCGGCTGATGTCACCTCACACGAGTCCTTTAAGCTTCATCTCAGAGGAGGCGGATGTAGGCGACTCCATCCTTTTTCACAGCTGAGTAGTATTCCATTGTGTATCTCGACCACAGCTTGCTCAGCCGTGCGTCTGTTGTTGGACACCTGGGTTGCTCTGGCCATCTCTTCCCAATAAATAAATAAAGATTTTAAAAAAAAAAAAGAAATATTAGGATTTTTTTTTCCCTCAATTCAGAATTCGTGGGTTGATTAGCCTACGAATTCTATTCCCTTTTTTAAATTAGTGATTTCATTTTTTATTGGTGATTTTTTTTTTAATTAGGGATTTTTAACTAGGGATTTTCCATTCGTGATTTTTTAATTAGCAATTTTTTAATTAGTTTTTTTTTTAATTAGTGATTTGACCCCAGTCCCCCCTGGAGAGACAACAGAGGTCAAAACTTGAATTCTGCGCTTCCCTTAGCATCTAAAAAATATGATCAAATCAGCCCCATACCCATTGGAACCTCCCACCTCCTAAAACAAAAAAATGAGAATTCTCCAATATATATAATTTTCCTTTTTGTATTCTATATATTTTTCCTCTCTCCTGTAAACAATTCATTTATTTATCTATTTTTACTGATTGAATAATGGTCGACAAGATCATAGTATCAGACGGGTACAATGCCAAACAATTCCCAGAGTTCCCTCACCCGGGAGTATTATTGTCGAAATAATAGTCAAAAGAATAGAAATAATAGTCAGAAATAATAATAAAAAGAATAGAAATAATAGTCAGAAATAATAATAAAAAGAATAGAAATAATAGTCAGAGATAATAATAAAAAGAATAGAAATAATAGTCAGAGATAATAATAAAAAGAATAGAAATAATAGTCAGAAATAATAATAAAAAGAATAGAAATAATAGTCAGAGATAATAATAAAAGAATAGAAATAATAGTCAGAGATAATAATAAAAGAATAGAAATAATAGTCAGAGATAATAATAAAAAGAATAGAAATAAATAATAGTCAGAAATAATAATAAAAAGAATAGAAATAATAGTCAGAAATAATAATAAAAAGAATAGAAATAATAATAAAAAGAATAGAAATAATAGTCAGAAATAATAATAAAAAGAATAGAAATAATAGTCAGAAATAATAATAAAAAGAATAGAAATAATAGTCAGAAATAATAATAAAAAGAATAGAAATAATAGTCAGAAATAATAATAAAAAGAATAGAAGTAATAGTCAGAAATAATAATAAAAAGAATAGAAATAATAGTCAGAAATAATAATAAAAAGAATAGAAATAATAGTCAGAAATAATAATAAAAAGTATAGAAATAATAGTCAGAAATAATAATAAAAAGAATAGAAATAATAGCCCGTGTCTGTGAGCTTGAGAGAAACTGCAGGTCCCAATGGAGGGGATGGAGACACAGGACTCGGATGGGAGGAATGGGGTAGAATTAGACCTCCTGTCATCTCATCATTTTGTCAATCAATGTTAAATCAATAAATCAAAAACTAATGTGTACATCCAAAAATAAAATAATTAATCAGTGGATATAATAGTAACTCATAAATCAAAAAAGTAAGTTAAGATATATAGATATGGATTAGATAGATGATAGATTAGGTAGGTAAGTAGATAGGTGATAGATAGATGATAGATAGGTAGATGGCAGATAGATGTTTAGATAGATAGATGATAGGTAGATGGCAGATAGATGATAGATAAATAGATAGATGATAGATAGATAGATAGATAGATAGATAGATAGATAGATAGATGATACATACATAGATGGATCAGTACAGGATAGGTAGATCAATAGATGATTGATGGATAGGTAGATAGGTAGATAGATAGATAGATAGATAGATAGATAGATAGATAGATAGATGATACATAGATGGATCAGTACAGGATAGGTAGATCAGTAGATGATTGATGATAGATAGGTAGATAGTAGATAGATAGATAGATAGATAGATAGATAGATAGATAGATAGATAGATGAAACATAGATGGATCAGTACAGGATAGGTAGATCAGTAGATGATTGATGGATAGGTAGATAGATAAATAGATAGATAGATACATAGATAGATAGATAGATAGATAGATAGATAGATAGATAGATAGATAGATAGATGATACATAGATGGATCAGTACAGGATAGGTAGATCAGTAGATGATTGATGGATAGGTAGATAGATAGGTGATAGAATAGATAATAGTCAACAAATAGATGATAGACTGATATATCAGTAGATGATAGATAAATCAGTAGATTATAGACAGATCAGTAGATGATAGATGATGATACATTAATCGATTGATTGATTGACTGATACAAAGACAGACACATATATATTTCTAGAAATAATAGCCCATGTCTGTGAGCTTGGGAGAAACACTGAATTAGATAGATGACAGATTAGGTAGGTAGGTAGATAGGTGATAGATAGATAGATAGATAGATAGATAGATAGATATTTAGATAGAGATTTAGATAGATGATAAGTAGATGGTAGATAGATAGGTGATAGGTAGATAGATGATAGATAAATAGACGATAGATTAGATAGATAGATAATAGATGATACATAGATGGATCAGTACAGGATAGGTAGATCAGTAGATGATAGATAGATGATAGACAGATAGATAGATAGATAGATAGATAGATAGATAGATAGATAGATAGATAGATAGATAGATGATACATAGATGGATCAGTACAGGATAGGTAGATCAGTAGATGATTGATGGATAGGTAGATAGATAGATAGATAGATAGATAGATAGATAGATAGATAGATAGATGATACATAGATGGATCAGTACAGGATAGGTAGATCAGTAGATGATTGATGGATAGGTAGGTAGATAGATAGATAGATAGATAGATGATAGATAGATAGATAGATAGATAGATGGATGGTAGATAGGTGATAGAATAGATAATAGTCGACAAATAGATGATAGACTGATATATCAGTAGATGATAGATAAATCAGTCGATTATAGACAGATCAGTAGATGACAGATGATGATGCATTGATTGATTGATTGATTGATTGATTGACTGATACAAAGACAGACACATATATATTTCTAGAAATAATAGCCCGTCTGTGAGCTTGGGAGAAACACTGCAGGTCCCAATGGAGGGGACGTGGACACAGGACTCTGGAGGGTGGGAGGAACGGGGCGGAATTAGAGCCCTGTCATCTCATCATTTTGGAAATCAATATGAAATTACTAATAAAATTAAAGCAAGAGAGAGAGAATCCTAAGCCTTGCAGTGGGTTGAAAGTCTGCTGGGATGACCATGCCTCTCACCTGACTGCAGGAATCACAGGTGTGTTGGTGACAGGAATAAAAAGCTTGGAACTGGTTGATTTCCACCTTTTCACGAGGTGCTGACGGTTTCTCTTTTAACTACGTTTTTCGCAGAAATTGTCCGGCTTGGCGTGTGCGTGTGTGTGTGTGTCTGTGTGTCTTTGATGAAATGCTTTCATGTCAATCTGTAATAAGATGTCTGAGCAGGTCCAAAAAGCATGTGTAGAAAGAAAGAAAAAGAAAAAAAAAGCAAAAAACCCAAACTGACAGTTTTTATTTTTACAGATGGTTTTTATTTTACAGACAGTTTTTATTTTTACATTTTTATTTTTTTTTAAATTAGTGATCTAATATTTTTAATAAGTGTTTTTTTTAAATTAGTAATTTTTTCAATAGTGATTTAACCCCTTTCCCACACCCCCAGAGTTCTGTGTCCCCATCCCCTCCATTGAAAACTACAGTGGTTCTCCCAAGCTCACAGGCATGGGCTATCATCCCTCTATCTGTCTGTCTGTCTGTCTGTCTGTCTATCTATCTATCTATCTATCTATCTATCTATCTTTCATCCATCTATTATCCACTATCTATCATCTTGTCTATATCCATGTCTAATCTCTATCAATCTATCATCTATATCTATCATTTATCTATCATATATCTCTCATCATTTATCTATCATCTATCTATCCATCATGTCTATCATCTATGTATCAATCTATCATCAATCTATCATCTATCTACCTACCTATCTACCTATCATCTTGCTATCTTTCTATTATCTTCATCTATTGATTTACCTATCATCTATCTATCATATATCTCTCATCATCTATCATCTATCTGCCTACCTATCTACCTATCATCTAGCTATCTCTCTATTATCTTCATCTATTGATCTACCTATCATCTATCTATCTATCATATATCTATCATATATCTCTCATCATCTATTATCTATCTACCTACCTATCTACCTATCTATCATCTAGCTATCTCTCTACTATCTTCATCTATTGATCTACCTATCTATCATCTATCTATCCATCATCTATATATCTATCATATATCTCTCATCATCTATCTGTCATCTATATATCTATCATCTATCTCTCTATCATCTAGCTATCTCTCTCTGTTATCTTCATCTATCTATCCATCTATCATCTATCTATCATCATTATCTGATCTATCATCATCATCTATTATCCATCATCTAGCATCTATCTATATTTAATTTTTGAATTTATTGATTCCTTTTTAGCTATATATTTTCAATTTATTATATTTTGGATTTATGGATTCCTTTTTTTATTAGTGAGTTAATAATGTTTTTCCAAGTGATGAGACAATGGGCGTCTGATTCCACCCTGTTCCCTCCTCCAGAGTCCTGGGTCCCCGTCCCCTCCATTGGAAACTGCAGTGGTTCTCCCAAGCTCACAGACATGGGCTGACTCATCCATCTATCTGTCTGTCTGTCTGTTTAAGGCCCCTAGAAACATAACAAGCTTGAACTTTCTATAAACCACTGTCTTCTGATGCATAGGGCCAAGAGAATGGCATAAAAGGTAGAATATTAATCTTAATCAATAGGACATTTGTCCAGCACACAGGTACAGGAAAAACAAAAGACACAGAAACGGTGATGTGATCTCTAGGGCAGAAAGTGCCCCTGGGATGTAAATGTTCCACAAAGCAGGTGTTCCCTACCTGTGCTGTTTTTACTTGGTGATTTTTGTTTCACTAATCAAAGCCTTGGTGATTTTTGTTTTAATAATCAATACCTTGGTGATTTCTGTTTGAACGATCTAAGCCTTATGAGACTATAAAAATTAAGTTCTGCTTAAGTAAGACAGAGATATCTGCTTGAGCTTGATTCAGCATCAACTCATTTGTCTCTCATTCTGCATTCTTCGCCGATGCCCCTCCTCCTTCAGGCTAACCCTTATAACCTGCTGGGGCTGCCCCCCGGAAATATTCTATTCTATTCTATTCTATTCTATTCTCTTCTCTTCTCTTCTCTTCTCTTCTCTTCTCTTCTCTTCTCTTCTCTTCTCTTCTCTTCTCTTCTCTTCTCTTCCCTTCCCTTCCCTTCCCTTCCCTTCCCTTCCCTCCCCTCCCCTCTACTCCATTCCATCCCAGCATATCCTATTCTACTCTACTCTACTCTACTCTACTCTACTCTACTCTACTCTACTCTACTCTACTCTACTCTACTCTATTCTATTCTATTCTATTCTATTCTATCATATTCTATTCTATCATATTCTATTCTATTCTATCATATTCTATTCTATTCTATCATATTCTATTCTATTCTATCATATTCTATTCTATTTCATTCCATTCATTTTATCCTAGTCTAGTCTAGTCTATTCTATTCCAGAATATTTTAGTCTATTCATTTTATTCTATTCCAGCATAGTCTATTCTAACATATTTTATTCTATCATATCCTATTCTATTCTATCCTATTCTATTATATTCTACTCAATTCTATCCTATTCTAGCATATTGAATTCTAGCATAGTCTATTCTAGCATATTCTATTCCATTCATTCTATTCTATTCTATTCTATTCTATTCTATTCTATTCTATTCTATTCTCTTCTCTTCTCTTCTCTTCTCTTCTCTTCTCTTCCCTTCCCTTCCCTTCCCTTCCCTTCCCTTCCCTCCCCTCCCCTCCCCTCCACTCCACTCCATCCCAGCATATTCTACTCTATTCTATTCTATTCTATTCTATTCTATTCTATTCTATTCTATTCTATTCTATCATATTCTATTCTGTCATATTCTATTCTATTTCATTCCATTCATTCTATTCTATTCTATTCCAGAATATTCTAGTCTAGTCTATTCATTTTATTCTATTCTAGCATAGTCTATTCTAGCATATTTTATTCTATCATATCCTATTCTATTCTATCCTATTCTATTCTACTCAATTCTATCCTATTCTAGCATATTGAATTCTAGCATAGTCTATTCTAGCATATTCTATTCTATTCCATTCCATTCCATTCATTCTATTCTATTCTATTCTATTCTATTCTATTCTATTCTATTCTATTCTATTCTATTCCAGCATATTCTATTCTAGTCTATTCATTTTATTCTATTCTAGCATAGTCTATTCTATCATATTCTATTCTATTCTTCTATTCTGTTCTATCCAGGAATAGGGAAGAATCTCAGGAATGATGACTATAAGAAGCTCACTAATGTTGTGGAGTCCTATCCCTTTTGAGAACATACAACTGCTTAATGTCACAGGTAAATCCACTACCCTCTGATACATCTTTAATGGAGACCTCCAAGCAATCAAATAACCCTATCGCCATGCACAATGCCTTATTCACACAAGCTTCATCAACAGAGCTTGTTATGAAAAAGTCTTACCTTCCTGAAAGCACAAATCCTGATACTTGTCCCTTTGATTCTTGGTACAAAGCTCGAGGACTAGTGTAGGGATCCAGGTTCAAGCCCCCAGCTCCCCATCTGAGGAGGGGGTCTCTTCACAAGCAGTGAAGCAGGTCTGCAGGTGTCTTTCTCTCCCCCTTTGTCTTACAGAAGCCACAACTCCCACCTGCTGCTCCCCAGAAAGAATTTGGGTCCAGGCTCCCAGAGGGATAAAGAACAGGGAAGCTTCCAATGGAGGGGATGGGACAGGGGACTCTGGGGGTGGGATTGTCTGGAATTGTCCCCCTTTTATTCAATGGTCTTGTCAATATTTTTTTTATATTGTGAATTAATTATTAAAAATAAATAAATAGAAAATGATCTGGACCAACCAAAAAAAGAAAAAAAAAGGTCATCTATAATTTTCTGGTAACTACTTTCTTTGTTCCTGCTCCCACATATTTTTAACATCCTTCCTATCTATCCTAAACAGAACCATTTTCTGGTTCACATAGACACAATTTCTCTTGTCAGTAGGTCTGAGAAAGTTATTTCTGGGTACCACACAGACTATATCAAAGACACACTTTGTATATTTTAATCCATTTATTCAATCATTACAAATGGAGTAAAGCAAACAAGAGAGAGGATGTATATATAGCAAGGAAGACAAAGGAGAACATCAAGATTCTGAAGGAAGAAGAAATTATAATCTGAGAGCTGTCTGGATCTTCTTACGGGATGATTCTGATGCACTGAAGATGATGTCAAACTCTTAGGTCAGACATGTAGTTTTTTTTTTCTGTAAGCATATCTAAAATAAAGGAAATATGGGGAGTCGGGCTAAGTGCACGTGGCACAAAGCGCAAGGACCAGCCTAAGGATCCCGGTTCGAGCCCCCGGCTCCCCACCTGCAGGGGAGTCGCTTCCCAGGCGGTGAAGCAGGTCTGCAGGTGTCTGTCTTTCTCTCCCTCTCTCTGTCTTCCCCTCCTCTCTCCATTTCTCTCTGCCCTATCCAACAACGACACCAATAACAACAACGATAATAACTACAACAATGAAACAACAAGGGCAACAAAAAAGGAAAATCAATAAATATTTAAATAAACGAATAATAAAAAAATAAAGGGAATATTGGTATGTACAAGTGAAATGAAGATATGCACAAAAATACAAAAGAAAAAGGGAAATTTTGACAAGCTTGTGGTATCATTGTGGTTTTACTTATATAATGAGTTCATTTACAAATGTATGGACACAGACTAGAGGGAGAAATCTTAGCTTGTTATTCTGTCTATTACAACTTGTAGGTTTTATTTATACTTATTGAATGTTCTTTATTTGTTTAATATATACAAATATAGACAGATAGTTGTAGGAATAATAGTCAACCCATATCTGCAACTTTAAGAGAGTTTCTGTAGCTTCCAATGGAAGAAATGGGGATTCAGAATTCTGGTGGTGGGAATGGTACGGATTTGTACCCTGTTATCTTTCCATTTTGAAATCAATTTTTTAAATTTTATTATTATTATTTAAATATTTTTATTTATTCCTTTTTGTTGCCCTTGTTTTTATTGTTGTAGTTATTATTGTTGTTGTTGTTGTTGGATAGGACAGAGAGAAATGGAGAGAGGAGGGGAAGACAGAGAGGGGGAGAGAAAGACAGACACCTGCAGACCTGCTTCACCGCCTGTGAAGCGACTCCCCTGCAGGTGGGGAGCCGGGGGCTCGAACCGGGATCCTGACGCCGGTCCTTGTGCTTTGCACCTCCTGCGTTTAACCCGCTGTGCTACAGCCCGACTGCCTTGTAAATCAATTTTAAATCACTAAATATATATATATATTGGTCCATACTCCCAGGAGGATAATAAGGAAGCTACAAGTGGAAGGGATTAGAAACAGAAGTCTGGTAGTGGGAATTGTATGGAATTGTACCCCCGTTATTTTGTCATTTTGTAAATCAATATTAAATTGCTAATAAAAAAAAAAGAATCTTCTTTTGACTCACCCAACTTGATACTTTTATTCAGGACAGGTGTCTGTGAAGAAAAACAATAAAAGAATAGGAGAAGTTACTGAAGTTTTTAAGACCCATAACCCTAACCCTATGAGTTACTATGAGTTTATGAATTACTATGAGTTATGAAGTTTTTCTATGAGTTACTATGAGTTATGAAGTTTTTACTATGAGTTACTATGAGTTATGAAGTTTTTACTATGAGTTACTATGAGTTATGAAGTTTTTAAGACTCATAAGAATTCTTTCATATCATTCAGTCGCCATGAAAACATAAAATGGTAATGTCACTGGTTTGTATAGTAAGATGACATTTTTGAGGTGCACTGTATACTCCACAATCAAGAATGCTGAATATACCTGAGTCAAAAAAATATTCTATGTTGTCTCTTGAAATACCATTTTCTTCAACCACCTGCACAAATTTCTCCTCATCCTGATGGTGGAAGCCATGGCCTTTTCCTGCATTTTATAGGAAGTGAGAGAGAGAGAGAGAGAGAGAGAGAGAGAGAGTTGATGTGTGCTAATAAAAATAATGAATCCTTGTAATATTTATAGTGTGACATAAATTTCACTTTCCTATGTGATCAATGGTACCAGCGCTCTCACTCCATCCACCCCAGTCAAGAATGTTTTTCTGTGAATCACTGACAGTCAGAGAAATGTCAATAAAGACAACAATGAGATAACACTTCACCCTGTGAGAAAGTCCTACATCAGAAAGGACAACAATAACACAATTCCTCTCCTGGGGATAGATCCTAAGGAACCCAACACACCCATCCAAAAAGATCTGTGTGCACCTGCGCTCATAGAAGCACAATCTGTAATAGCCAAAACCTGGAAGTAACCCAGGTGTCCAACAACAGATGAGTGGCTGAACAGGTTAAGATCTTGATATATAATGGAATACTACTCAGCTGTGAAGAAGGATGGGTTCACCTTCTCCAGATCCTCTGGGATGGAGCTTGAAGGAATCTGGGGTAATGAGATCAGCCAGAAAGAGAAGGATGAAGATGGGATGATCTCACTCATGGACAGACGCAGAGAATGAAGAACAGAAAGGGAAACACTAAGCAGAACGTGGACTGGGTTTGGTGTCTCGCCACAAAAGTAAAGGAGTCTGGGAGTAGGGAGGAGTGTTCAGGTCCTGGAACATGATGGCAGAGGAAGACATCGGTGGTGTGTTGGGACTATGTGTAAGCCTGATAGAACTTAGGGAGAACCACCCCCGTTCCTGGATGGAGGTCTGAGAAGATAACCTCTTGGTGAGTCTCTCTCAACCGAGGTGAGCATAAGGGGGGAAACTCAGACTTGGTTCTTTCCTTCTTGACTCTCAGGCCCACAGATACCCCAGTACTTCCCTCCATTAACTGCAGGCCACATGGCCGCAGATTCACTCATTCAAAGTCACCTTTTGATCACAGAGAACACGCCTTATCACCCACTCCATCACACACCTCAGACCCCAGACAAGAGAAATGCCAAACTCTATGGCCTTTTGATATCCATCCTCTCTCTGTCTCACCCTACGGGTTCAACCCCTATGCTTCCGTCAAATACCTTTGGATAATTAAGTTGCTTGTATCATGGAGAATAACTGTCTTGTATCTCATCAATTCCTGTCATACCAGCCCCCTACCCTAGGGGCATGCTGACTGTTAAGAAATCTGTAATTTCTGACATATTTCAGTAATATTCCCTTCATTGTTTTTCTATTTAACTCATGTCCACTTTGCAAATAAACAGATTCTAGGCACGCTAAGAGTCTCCTGGTGTCTTTTACTTCATGTCACCCCTGTCATGAGTGAGAAAGAACCAGTCCGTTAGCTTTCCCCTGGAGACCACCCTGCCAGAGAGAGAGAACACCCTGAAAGTGATGGGTGAGAGTGTTAGGTGGAAAACTGAGAAGTGTTACACAAGTACCAATGGCAGTATTGTATGATCAATGGTAAACCATTAATGTCCCCGATAAAGAGAGGGAAGGGGAAATTCATGGGTTCTAACTTTTTTTCGTTGTTGCAGATGGTCTTTGCGTCCTTGGAAGTACATTTAAGTAGGTGCCCATGTTCAATACCTCCCTTTCTTTTAGCGATCCACCTATCCAAATCCCACATTCTTGACAGCATGAGCGTGAAGACGATTTGAAGATGTAAAATACATACCCAGGGCTAGTATCACACTGGTGACCTTGTCTCCGTCTGTATTCACATTTTTGATGATCAGCATAGTTTTCGATGTATAAATGAAGTCATACTCATTTTGTCCTGAATCTGGGATTGAAGGGAATTCGAGACTCACACAAGTGGCATTTTTCACGTTTTTTTATGTCACGATTCTTGTAGTAACCTTTCCTTCCTTCATCATCGTGTCTGACTGTTGACTGTAAATGATTAACCTCCCCTCCAATAAATAAAAAAGAAGTCTTGATGGAAAAGAATAAGGAGGAGGAGAAGGATGAAGAGGAGATGAAGAAGAAGAAGAGGAAGGAGAAAGAGAAGGAGGAGGAGGAGGCTGGAGAAGGAAGGGGAAGAAGAAGAAGAAAAAAGAAAGAGAAGGAGTGGAAGGGGAAGGAGGAAGACAAAAAGAGAAGAAGGAGACGAAGGAGTAGGAAGAGAAGAAGGAAGAAGAAGAAGAAGAGGAAGAAGAAGAAGAAGAAGAAGAAGAAGAAGAAGAAGAAGAAGAGGAAGAAGAAGAAGAAGAGGAAGAAGAAGAAGAAGAGGAAGAAGAAGAAGAAGAAGAGGAAGAAGAAGAAGAGGAAGAGGAAGAAGAAGAAGAAGAAGAAGAGGAAGAAGAAGAAGAGGAAGAGGAAGAAGAAGAAGAAGAGGAAGAAGAAGAAGAAGAGGAAGAAGAAGAAGAAGAAGAAGAAGAAGAGGAAGAAGAAGAAGAGGAAGAAGAAGAAGAAGAGGAAGAAGAAGAAGAAGAGGAAGAAGAAGAAGAAGAAGAAGAAGAAGAAGAATGCTTTCAGATAATTTTTAGTGGAGGCCCGTGAGTAGGCAATACATGTGTTAAGATGATACATCACATACAGTTGGAATACTGAACATCAACACCAACACTCATCACAATTGCCTTGGAACAGCTGCAGATCTCTACAGAACTGAAAAAAACCTTTTTATTCCTTTTACAAAACCCACATATTTTCTAAATTTCCAGTTTGCCAAACATCTGAAACAATCGGGATTAAAAACTACGTGATGAGTAGCAATGAAATTCAATTTTATGCACTCAGTATTTTAAAATAAATATCCCACTACTTGAAATTGGTTTGAAATTATGATAATATGTCAACTAATTTAATATTGACTTTGGCCATCTGTCTTTGATAGCCCTAAAATAATCAATAGGAGCATTTGTCACAGTTTGAAAGCAGATCATTATTGGGAAAAGGTACTGTATACTCACAATCAGTTTTGTAAAAACCATCAGGTCCTTTCTCTCCAAGTACAGGAATAATTTGGCAACCTCCTTCATGTCTTAAAATTAAACAAAACCATGGTTGGTTCTTTATTCATTTCCCCAAGGAAGGCTTCACATCACCTCATGTAACTATACATTTATTTCTAAAAACAATACAAGTGTTCTCTCTCAGACTCTTTGAATGACTCCGTTAAATGAGGTTGGCACTTTTGTTGATCTGTATAATATTAGAAAGCTTCTCGCCCAAGTAGTTATTATCATTGTAAATTGAATATTGGTCTAAAAAATCGTATGGAACTATTAAAACCCATAAATTGCCAAAGTACTTGTAAGAAAAAAGGAAAGAAGGAGGAGGAGGAGAAGAAGGAGAAGAAGAAAGAGAAGAAGAAGAAGAAGAAGAAGAAGAAGAAGAAGAAGAAGAAGAAGAAGAAGAAGAAGAAGAAAGTGTGGAGGTAGCTCACTCCCCAAACCCAGTTTTGACAAAAAAAAAAAAAAAAAAAAATCAATAGTAGTCAAAATAGCATGGTGCTGACATAAAATTGTCACCTTTATCAATAGGAAAGAATAAAAAATCCAGAAATGAATCCACACATATACAACCACCTAATATACAACAAAGAGGCCCAAAACATTCAATGGGATAAAGAAAATTTCTTCAGTTGATGGTGCTGGAGAAATTGGACACCCACATATAGAAAAGTGAAATTAGACTACCACCTACCACCACAAACCAAGCCAGTCAAAGTGGATTAAAGATTTAGATGTTGGGCCAGAAATTCTACATTTTATACAGAAAGATGTTGGTGAAACTTTGCAAGACCTTCACATCAGAGATGTGTTTGGGGGAGTCAGGAAGTAGCGCAGAGGGTTAAGCATATGTGGCACAAAGCAAAAGGACAGGCATAAGGACCCCGGTTCGAGCCCCCGGCTCCCCACCTGCAGGGGAGTCGCTTCACAGGCGGTGAAGCAGGTCTGCAGGTGTCTGTCTTTCTCTCCCCCTCTCTGTCTTCCCCTCCTCTCTCCATCTCTCTCTGTCCTATCCAACAACGACAACATCAGTAACAACAACAATAATAACTACAATAATTAAAAAAAAAATGACAAGGGCAACAAAAGAGAAAATAAATGTATACATTTTTTTTTTTTAAATTAAAAAGATGTGCTTGAAGACTCAACCCCATGGGCATGGAGTATTGAACCATAATCCTGGTCTCCACCCACCAAGATTCCAGGAACTTCCAGTTCTGTAGGAGCATCTAACATTGTGGACACTCTTGTGCCATCAGTGAAGGAAGTGGGATGAAAACGATCTTTTAATATACTGCTGTATCCGGTTGGCTAGAATTTTGCTCAATATTTAGCATCTATGTTCATCAGAGATTGAAAAAATCATGTTGAGTGAAATAAATCAGAAACAGAAGGATGAATATGGGAAGCTCTCACTCTCAGGCAGAAGTTGAAAAACAAGATCAGAAAAAAAAAAAAAAAAAAAAAAACACAAGTAGAACCTGAAATGGAATTTGTGTATCACACCAAAGTAAAAGACTCTGGGGAGAGTACAGGTCCAAAAAAGATGACAGAGGACCTAGTGGGGGTTGTATTGTTATATGGGAAACTGGGGAATGTTATGCATGTACAAACTATTGTATTTACTGTTGAATGTAAAACATTAATTCCCTAATAAAGAAGTAAAGAAAGAAAAAAAAAAGTGGGGAAAATAAATTAATACATCTTCACCGTTAGCTTGATATCAGTTCCACAAACCCCTTCTCTCATCTAGATCGTACAAGTTGTACACCCTGGTACATACGCATGGAGATTCAGGCTTAAATTTCAGAATTAAAATTTCAATAGTTTATATTTGTACTTGGGGGGAAGCATGTAAGTTGCCCTTACCTGAACAAATCCTACAGCATCACGCAAATTTTTAAAAGCTGTGGTCACGGGGCCAGGCAGTGGTGCACTTGGTTAAGCACTCACATTACAGTGCACAAGGGTCTGGGTTCAAGCCTCTGGTCCCCACCTGTGAGGGTGAAGCTTCACAAGAGGTGAAGCAGGGCTTCAGCTGTCTCTCTCTTTAGCTCTCTATTTCCTTTCCCTCTCGATTTCTCTCTGTCTCTATCCAATAATAAATACAAAAATACAACTTCAAAGAACAGTGATCCTAAATATACCCTACTGTCTGACCTCTAGTAGATCAATCATGAAATAAGAAAATGAATTTTATCTTCCCGAATCTTAACTCTGACATCTCTACCATCTTGCCTCATGACAAATATAAAATTTGGAATTAAAAATTCAAATTAGCATTCACACTGTAATTCACCTATGATGCACGCCTAGAATGGAAATCCCAAATTTTCTGAAACCCCAATAATCACTTATTAAATATTTCTTTTTTCACATTGTATCCTCATGACCTGTGCTTCTTGGTTGCAAATTCACATTCAGTGTTGAATGAATAGTTGAATGATTTTCTATAAAATGCACTTGTCATTCCATATCTGTGTTCCACTCTTCAGACTTCACTGCACAAACACTACCAGCATTTTTATATCTTTTTGAGGAAAAAAAAAAAGCTCTGATCTTGATGTGAACTTGAATTGTCAACTTAGATTTACTTCATGGCCTTTTTTTTAAAACTTTCATGTTCTTGGAAATGCTTTCAATAGAGGTAATCTTGAATAAATATTTACTTGTGTCTGATTTTTTTTCATTGATTTTTTTTTTCACCAGATTGTCTCATGAGAGATTCTTTGCATAGAACCTTTCATATGAACATGTACCTTAGAAAAAGACTTAGATGATGATTCTGCAGAAATTCTAGTCAATTATTTTTTTTCCTGAAGAAATAAAAAATACATTTTTTTCAGAGACTATGGGCACACTATGGCTAAGAATGTCAGGCTTTTAAGTCAATATTTTCTCAACCCTCATCCTTGTCATCAATAGGATTCAAATGAGGTTAACCTAGCATCATGCCATCTACTAAAAATCTATATTGTTATCTGTATATATAGGGGGATGTCACAACACCATTTTCAGAGTAAAGTTACAAAACTTCTTTTAACATAATCCAGACATTTCCCTCCAAGTATCATAGACACCTGCCCAACCAAGCCCCAGTGATTACTCTGAGCACAGTAAAAGAGAAAGAATGAAATAAAATGAAGGAAATAAAGATGAAAGAAGAAAGAGAGGGAGGAAGGAAGAAAGAAAGGGAGATAACAGAGAAAGAAAATGAAGAGAAATAAAGGAAGACTAGAGAGGAGAGAGAATAATAAAGAGAAGAGAAATAAAGGATTTGAGCCACTGCTCCCCACCTGCAGGGGAGTCGCTTCCCAGGCGGTGAAGCAGGTCTGCAGGTGTCTGTCTTTCTCTCCCCCTTCTCTGTCTTCCCCTCCTCTCTCCATTTCTCTCTGTCCTATCCAACAACAATGACATCCATAACAATCACAACTACAACAACAATAAAAAACAACAAGGGCAACAACAGGGAAAATAAATAAATATAAAAAAAGGAAAGAAAAGATAACGAAAATGAAGAAGAGAAATAGGAAAGAGATGAAAGAATGAGAACCAATGAATAGAGGAGACAGAAAATCTTCTTCTAGCGTTTGCCAGAAAGAAAATGAAAAAGATTAAAGAGAGAGGAAAGAGAGGAGAGAGAGAAAATGAAGGAGATAAAGGAAGAATAAAGAGAGGAAAGAGGGAGGAGAGAAAGAAAATTAAGAGAAATAAAGAGAGGGAAGAGAATGAAGAGGAATAAAGGAAGAATAAAGAGAGAAGGAGGGAAGAATGGTAGAGAGGGAGGGAGAAAGAAAGAAAGAAAGAAAGAAAGAAAGAAAGAAAGAATGAATGAATGAATGAAAGGCCTACCCAAGGCCAATAGTTCTGTGATTTAAAATATGAGAAGTTTTTTTCCTTACTTTTTGTAGAACTTTATGTGCAGTACGTCACAATTCTGACTGCATCTAATGTCACGGAAATAGCACCTCAGCGGGCCGCCTTCTCGAATCCTGTCCATGTTGTAGTCAGAAGCCATGGCCAGGCTTTTCCATCTTCCTTGGAACTAAAAAAAAATAATAATAATAAAATAAAGTGGCTTCTTTAGGAAGATAACATGGGGGTGGTAGTGGTCCAGTTGACCAAGCTGGGGGTATTTTAACCTCACTCATCTGGACATCAACAACATACCTATCACTAACCATTGAAGACTCCTGTAGAAATGGATGTGGCACAGTAAGCAAGGGACAAAATGTCAATACCTAAGTCGTGGGACATTGAGCTAAGTCATCACTTAAGAAGATGACTTCATCACTTTCTTAGGGATAGATCCTAAGGAACCCAACACACACCCATCCAAGAAGATTTGTGTACATCTAAGTTCACAGAAGCACAAGGTGTAATATCCAAAATTTGGAAGCCACCCAGGTGTCCCACATCAAGTGAGTGGCTGAAAAAGTTAAGGTCTAGATACACAACGGAATACTACTCAGCTGGGAAGAAGGAAGAAGTCACCTTCTTCCCCTCCTCTGATATGGAGCCTGAAGGAATCCAGGGAAGTGAGATCAGCCAGAAAGAGGATGATGAAGATGGGCTGATGTCACTCATGGACAGATGCAGAGAAAGAAGAACAGAAAGGGAAACACCAAGCAGAATGTGGGCTGGGTTTGGTGTCTTGCCCCAAAGCAAAGGACTCTGGGGGCTTTCAGGTCGTGGCGGAGGAAGACCTGGGCTGGGGGGAAGAGGGTTTTACAGAGATTAGAGAAAATTCACCCATGAATCAACTGGATTGACTGTAAACCCTTGATTATACCAATCGCTTTTTAAAAATAATAATAAAACGGACACATTGAACCCAAGAAAAGTTTGATGAAATCCAAGAAAGTATGAAAAAGTAGAAGACCCAAGGGCCGAGTGTTGGCGCGCCTGGTTGAGCGCGCATGTTACAATGCACAAGGACCTGGGTTCAAGACCCACCCCACCCCCAAGTTCTCCCACCTGCAGGGAGAACGCTTTGTGAATGATGAAGCAGGGCTGCAGGTGTCCCTCTGTCTCTCTCTATCTCCCCCTTACACTCTGGATTTCAGGATATCTCTAATAAATAGATATAATCAAAATTTTGTTGTTTTTTATTGGGATATTTTAACTGCTTTTAATTGGGATATTTTAATTGTTTTTTAGTTGGGATATTTTAATTGTTTTTAATTGGGATACTTTAATTGTTTTTTAATTGGGATATTTTAATTGATTTTTAATTGGGATATATATATATTTTTAAATTTTTATTTAAGAAAGGATTAATGAACAAAAACATAAAGTAGGAGGGGTACAACTCCACACAATTCCCACCACCCAATCTCCATATCCCACCCCCTCCCCAGTAGCTTTCCCATTCTCTATCCCTCTGGGAGCATGGACCCAGGGTCGTTGAGGGTTGCAGAAGGTAGAAGGTCTGGCTTCTGTAATTGCTTCCCCGCTGAACATGGGCGTTGACTGGTCGGTCCATACTCCTAGTCTGCCTCTCTCTTTCCCTAGTAGGGTGGGTCTCTGGGGAAGCTGAGCTCCAGGACACATTGGTGGGGTCTTCAATCCAGGGAAGCCTGGCAGGCATCCTGGTGACATCTGGAACCTGGTGATTGAAAAGAGAGTTAACATACGAAGCCAAACAACTTGTTGAGCAATCATGGATCCCAAGCTTGGAATAGTGGAGAGGAAGTGTTAGGGGGGTACTCACTGCAAACTCTAGTGTAATCCTGCTTTCAGGTATATATTTTGCAGTAGTTTATGGATACGTGTGCACATAAGCTCTCTCTCACAGAAACTGGTGTATATCTAGGTTATGGGACTTTGTTAGAAAGTGAACCACCTGAGATGAAATTAGAGTGTACTATAAATTAGAGTGTACCCGAGTCATGAAGCTGAAGGGTTGTCATTCCACACGTGAAGTCTCTGGACACAGTCTGAGGTGAAGCATGTTGAGGTGGCAATCGTTGCGTTGGTTAGGTTGTGATCGGCGGATGCAATATTATTTGGTTTGGATTGGGAGAGGCATATGGGAAAGTGGGCCCTAGCCAAGGGTTCCAGGACTGGGGGAAGTAGGGGCTCTATAGTGGAGATGTGAGGTTCCTGCTGTCTTACTGTCTTCCTGGGTCAGTGGGGGGTGGGAGTGGGTGGGAGGGATGGGTCACAGTCCTTTGGTGGTGGGAATGGTGTCTATGTACACTCCTAGCAAAATGTAGACATATAAATCAGTAGTTAATTAATATGAGAGGGGGAAAATCAATTGTATGTCTCAAAGTTTCTCAAAACACACACTGAATCTTTTTAATATATAGGCTGTGTATTTGATATGCAGACTCTCTCAAAAGCCTAGACCAAGTAGATTAGAAGCATCCAATAGCACAGCTATATACAAGATACTGGGTACTGTACAGCAAACCCTAACAAAAGGACTTTTCAAAGTTAACCCAATTACCAAATAATGTGATGATAACATTAACTATCGATTGTCTTTTTGGGATATTTTTAATTGGGATATTTTAATTGTTTTCCCCTCAGGTTGAACCACAGGCCAAGGGATGTCACTTGCTGTGGTGGTGGCGGTGGCTGGACGCAGAAAAAGGAGGTTTGGGGCAGAAAGGGAACACAATGCTTTATTCGCGTGGGGACCTCAGGGTTGGGATGGGAAGGCAGCAGTTGGGGCCACGTGGAGCTAGCCAATATGGCCGCCTCCTGCTACTCAGCTGCCGTCACCGAGGTAAATTGCGGGCAAGAGAGAGAGGGGTGGAAGGAGAAGGGCTTTTATGGGAATAGCTCTTGTGAGAATGAGAAGGGGGAGGAGTAACCCTATCACTCCAACTTTCGCAGGGAATTGACAATGCCTTGAGGGCACAACATGGCGGAACAGGCGCTCTGAGAATGTCCCAACTCTCACAGGAACTGGCAATAGCCAGAGGGGACAACATGGCAGATGTGACTGTTTCTGCACAATTTCCCAGCAAAGGGATGAATGAACTTCCTGTTACAGTTCTCTCACTCACTCCAAAGCTAACCTTAGCAAAGCAAGGACTGCAAAAGTTGAATAAGAAGAAGAGACGGGCAGACTTTAACAATGACTCTTTAGTCACTATCAGGCCACCCCATCAGCTGGGGCCCTAGTCGGGGAGTCCTGAGAATCCCAAACAGACATGATGGGCCTAGATCTCCAATAGATTCCTCTCTCCATTGTTACCAGTCATCTCTATCAGGAACAAAACAATAGACCCCTTTGTGGGGCCCCCATAGGACGTTGCCCTCAACGTGAATCAACAACGGTAAAGAGTGTTCCATCCTCCTAAGGGAGGCTGGACAACATACTCTATGCTACACCTGAGGAAGATGGGTCCTGATATTGGGGCAGCTTGGAACGTTCCTACTCATGACCACAGAATGTGAGCTCAGATCTACAGGGATGCAGAGGTCACACAGGCTCCTAAGCTGAATATGGGCCCCAGATCACATCAAATTTAGGTTCATGATTAATCAACATTTTGTTTGGCTCTATATGTTAACTCGCTTTTCAGCCACCAGGTTCCAGATGCCAGCATGATGCCGACCAGACTTCTCTGGACAGACGACCCCACCAATATGTCCTGGAGCTCCACTTCCCCAGAGCCCTGCCCCTACTAGGGAAAGAGAGAGGCAGGCTGGGAGTATGGATCCACCTGTCAACAACCATGCTCAGCGGGGAAGCAATTACAGAAGCCAGACCTTCCACCTTCTGCATCCCACAATGACCCTGGGTCCATGCTCCCAGAGGGATAAAGAATAGGAAAGCTGTCAGGGGAGGGGATAGGATATAGATTTCTGGTGTTGGGAACTCTGTGGAGTTGTTCCCCTCTTATCCTATGGTTTTGTCAATGTTTCCTTTTTATAAATAAAAAAATTTTTTTTTAATTGGGATTTACCCCTTGGTTAATTTTTTTCCCCCTCAGGTTGAACCACAGGCCAAGGGATGAATGAACAAAAGCCCACAGAGATTTAAAAAAAAAAAAAGAGTCAAACACACACAGGTAACATTCACCCAGGTGAGCAAATAACCTGTCCTGAGCATACCTGGTACAGGCCATGTGCAACTCCAAGCAGAAGACTCAACAGCAAAATCTTCATCATGGTGACTCTTGCCTTCCCTCCAGAGAGGATGGAGAAAGAAAAGAGAAAACCCAAGACACAGAAATCTTGAATTACTGTCACTTTTTATACTTCTTCTCTGTTGATACCCAGTCGGCCAACGGTTTACACTCAAAAGAACTTTGCTCTGTTTGCTCGTGTTGTAATCCACTGGGACAGAAATGGCCTTGGTTGATACCACTTATTTTCATAAGTAGATGGATGTTAAGAGAAAAATTAACTTGGCCTAGACTTTTTAACCTTGTATTTATTTTATTTTATTTTATTTTTTCATTTGTTACGTAGAGTTTGTTCCAAGATGGTAAGATTACACTTACCCACCACCAAACGCCTTTATTCCACAAACTCCCACCTCCCAAACACCACCCTAAGGTCTCATAAGACTTACAAATTATTGGCTTGCCTCTGTTTTCTTTGGATTTTTATTTTTATTTTATTTTTATTTTCTGCTGTGAATAATGCAGCTATGAACACAGGGGTGGGTATGTCCCTGAAAATTGGTGTCTGCTGAATTAATGCCCAAAGGTTGTATTGCTGGGTCATAAGAACAATCCATTTTTATTTCTTTAGGGCCTCGACATACAGACATCCAAAGGGACACTTGACCAATAAAAGAGATAAGCACACGCATCTCTAAAATCTCGCAAGGATAACTATGCTTATTTCAACATGTTCTGAGTGACATAAAAGAAATGATTTCTAAAAAAGATCTATCCCTGGACCCTGAAAACTTTCTAGAACATTCATTCATGTCTAATCTCCCTTTTTGAAGTTGATGATTCTATCCTGCGGTTTAAATTTTATCTATACTAAAAACTGACATAGTTAAGTCACTGTATCACACCCAACACAGTTTTAGCTCAAAGTTGATGAAAGGCTTGGACGTTAAACACAAAATGACTAAAGACACTGCAGAAAACAGAGAGTGAAAAAAATGATACTGACTTCAGGACTGTGTAGAAGACTGGAAGGAAAGGTAACAAAACACAAAACAAAAATAGATAGTATCACAGCAAAAGCCATTGCTTCTACATTGAAAAATAATAATAATAAAACTGCAGTTATTGCAAGGAGATAAGAAATTGTACCCATGTGTCCACTTCTGAATTGTAAACAATTAACCATCCCAGTAAGACTTAAAAAAAAGAAAGACTTTTTGAAAACTGTAGTGATTAAAAACTATAGTGATTAAAACTATAGTGATGGAGGTTGGGGGTACAGAAATGTGGTTGTGCACAATAGGCCCCTTTGGAGGCCCCCATAGCACCTTGCCCTCAACTTGGATCAACAATGGTAGAGAATGTTCCATCCTCTGAAGGGAGCCTGGACAACATAGTCTATGCTACACCTGAGGAAGATGGTTCCTGCTATAGGGGCAGCTTGGAACGTTCCTACTCATGACCACAGAATGTGAGCTCAGATCTACAGGGATGCAGAGGTCACACAGGCTCCTAAGCTGAATATGGGCCCCAGTGTTGGTATGCATGAGACCCCTTCTGTTTCATTCGGTTTAAATCCCCCCTGCTTAACACTATTCTGTTTACATAACCACTTCATTCTATTTACATAACCGCTGTTAACAAGCACCACCCTCCCTCCAGGGCATTGGTTCAATCCCCATTGTTTCATGATGTGTCTTTGCTCCACCCCCTCTCCTTGTCACACCCTGATCCTCTCCTTGTCACACTCTGATTGTCACCAGTCACTTTTCTCTCCACCCTCTCTATGTCACATTCTGTTTCCACCCTACTTGGCAAGTATATATAAAGACAGCATTGTGAGTTTTACAGTACTTGAGTTCAGCTTAGCTCGTCTTAGATTGTGCTGCGTCCTGCATGAATAAAGAGATACTGTCTACAGCTCAACCATGAGTCCCTGGTCGTCTGTTACCCGCCCGTGAAGCCAGCCCGGCGAAAACGACATAACCCGTCGAAAACAACACCCCAGATCACATCCAATTGATGGGGTTTACAGTCAACAATATTGATACCCCTTTCCCATATTAGGGAGCTACACTCTTCCCTGATCCAGCTTTCTGGTCCTTTTTCCAGCCTTGACATCATCTCCCGAGATAATAACTTGGATCCACCTGCATATCAGATGTCAGGCTCAGTGGGAAAAAAGAAAAAGAAAAAGAACTAGTATAGCCACAGGCCCTTTGGAATAGAACTAAAATATGCCTACTAGCTATCTACAAAATGGAGGACCCCACCCCCAACTCTTCGTCTGCACTATTCCAGCCTTGAGGTCCATGATTGGTCAACAGTTTGTTTGGCTTTGTATGTTAACTCTCTTTCAACCACCAGGTTCCAGATGCCAGCATGATGCCAACCAGACTTCCCTGGACAGACAACCCCACCAATATGTCCTGGATCTCTGCTTCCCCAGAGCCTTTCCCCACTAGGGAAAGAGAGATGCTGGGAGTATTGATCAACCTGTCAACGCCCATGTTCAGTGGGGAAGCAATTACAGAAGCCAGACCTTCCACCTTCTGCATCCCACAGTGACCCTGGGTCCATACTCCCAGAGGGATAGAGAATGGAAAAGCTATCAGGGGAGGGGAGGGGATACAGAGTTCTGGTGGTAGGAATTGTGTGAAGTTAAACCCTTCTTATCCTATGGTTTTGTCAATGCTTCCTCTTTATAAATAAAATTTTTAAAAGAGCATAAAATTAAAAAAATTATAATACTTCTGGTCTAAGTTTCCAGAGCAGGAGAAATGTCAGGGGAAGATGGTCAGAGGGCTTTGAACTCCAATCCCATCAGGACCCAGAGAAAGAAGAGGAAAAAAAGAAAGAACAGTGGGAAGGAGTCACAGGTGGAGGTGTGACTTAGACAGGAAGAGAAGGCAGGGCCAAAGGGAAAAAATGGGCAAATATATAAAAATCTAGATCGTTGTAGAAATAATAGTCAGCCCATGTCTGTGAGCTTGTGAGAAACACCACAGTTCCCAATGGAGGGGATGGGGACACATAATCTGGCGGGGGGAACGGGGTGAAATTAGAGCCCTATGATCTCATCATTTTGAAAATCAAAATTGAATCATTAATAAAAAAATTTAAAACAGTGCATAATCAGCTCAAATCTTTGAAGGGTCTACAAACAATCAGCAGTAATAAGAACTGGATGAGGGTATAGAGACAGAGAGGGGGAAAAAAAGGAATCCTTATCTACTCTTCATGGGAATGTAAGTTCTTCCACCTCTGTAGAAAATACCGTGGAGATACCTCAGATTTGCGGAAAGGAAGCTAAGACCCTTGATTATTTCTAGTGGGAAATTCTAGATAGTTAAAGAGGTCGAGTGCTTCGCTTGGAGAATCTTGTCTTTCACATCCTTACAGATCTCATGAACATACAGAGAGACCTCTTATATGATATAGCCATCCCACTTCTAAATATCTATATGAGAAATGAAAAATATCTCTGGCCTGATATGATATCTTGCAATACTACTCATAAAAATCAAGAGGAAGAAAGCGCTGATGTGATCCTCACTCAAAGGGTTTTCTCAGAAACGTTGGTGTGTACACACACTATCAACTGTTTGAAGAACTGTGAAGCAACATTCCTAGAATTTATACAGCATCGAAAACAAGCTTCCCTCTGCAATGAGTAAGGAATGGCGTTCATGATGGGCCTGAGAAAATGAAAAAAGAAAGAAGAAAGGAGGAAAGAAAGGAGGAAATAAAGGAAGGAAGGAAGGAAGGAAGGAAGGATAGAAAGAAGGAAAGGGAATGCTAATAGTGAAAGAAGAAACATGTTTTCCCCTAGAGAAATCTTCATAAAGAAACAAGGTACATTTGGAAGAACTCACAGGTGAAGGTGTGACTTAGAAAGGAAGAGAAGGTAGGACCTTAGTAAAAATGGGTAAAAGTATAGGTAGATGATAATGATAGATGGATGATAGTCCAATAGATATTGATAGACAGATGACACACATAGATGATAGATATGGATAGATACATAGATGATAGAGACAGAGAGATGATAGCTAGATGATAGATTGATTACATAGAGGGATAATAGATACAGTTGAGAGATATAGACAGATAATAGATAGATAATAGATGGCTGATAGATGATACATAGATATAGATAGTAGATACATAGATAATAGGTAAATAGATAGATGACAGATAATAATGATGATAGATAGATAATAGCTATAGATAAATATAGATAAGATAGCTATCTACTGTGGATAAATATCTATTATGAAAAATGAAATATATCTCTGGCCTGACATGACATCTTGCAATGCTACTTGTAAAAATCAAAAGGAAGAAAGAGCTGATGAGATCCATACTTAAAGGGGTTTTCTCAGAAACGTTGGTGTGTACACACAACACCCATGTCCAGCGGAGAAGCAGTGACAGAAGCCACAACTCCCACCTTCTGCTCCCCAGAAAGAATTTGGGTCCAGGCTCCCAGAGGGGGAGACATGTCAGGGGAAGATGCCCAGAGGGTCTGAACTCCAATTCCATCAGGACCCAGAAAGAGCAGAGGAAAAAAAGAAGGACACTTGGAAGAAAAAACAGGTGGAGGTGTGACTCAGAAAGGAGGAGGAGATGAAATATTAAAAGAGAGTGGGGTTAAATATATACAAATATACACAGTAGTAGAAATAAATAATAGTTAACCCATATCTAACACCTTAGGAAAATTTCTCTAGCTTCCATGGAGGGACTGGGGATTCACAACTCTGGTAGGGGGAACAGTGTGGATTAAACCCCTGTTGTCTTGTAATTTTTTTTAAATCACTAATAAAAAATATAAAAGAAGACACAGGTGTGCTGATATTGCTTTATTTAATCATTTAAAATGGAAGTCATTCACAAGGTCTAAGGAAAGGGAACCATAAGCTCAAATCATTACTTTCAGAGTAGGAGAAATTATCATTGGAGAACCTATCATGTTTTCCAGTTGGGTGATTCCAATGCAAATTGTAGATGTTGACAATTCTCGGGTACATTGTGCAGTATGATCCTCTGTAAGCATGGAAAGAAAGAAAGAAAGAGAGAGAGAGAGAAAGAAAGAAAGGAAGGAATGGATATTAAAGATCATAACATTAACAAGAATGCAAATAACCATGCTGCAAGTATCTTAAAGAAAGTTACGCCATCTTGAATTCATTTCACAGAATGCTGGTATCAGTATATATGGATTCTGCATGGGAATAGTTGACAAAACAATGGTATAATCGTATTTCACCTATATAACAAGTTCAGGGGGAGCAGGTGGTGGCACACCTGGTTGAGCACACATGTTACAATGCACAAGGACCCAGGTTCGAGCCCCTAGTCCCCAACTGCAGGGGATAAACTGTGAGTGGTGAGGCAGGGCTACAGGTGTCTCTCTGACTGTCTCTCTGCTTCTCTTCATTAGAATAGAATAGGATAGGAAAGGATAATGAATAGAATAGAATATATAGAATAGGATAGAAGAATAGAATAGAAAGAACAGCACAGAATAGAATAGAATAGAATAGCTCCTCCTCCCCTCTCCACTTCTCTGTCTCTATCCAATAATAAACAAAAATATTAAAAAATAAGTAAGTTAAGGTGTGAGCATGCAAATACATATTTACAGAGACAAGAGAGAGAAATGATAGACTGATTCTCTGGATGAGCGCACACATGACAGCGCAAAAAGACCCAGGTTCAAGACTCCAGTTCCCACCTGCACTGGGGAACCTTCATGAGCTGAGCTGAGCTGCAGGTGTCTCTCTGTTTCTCCTGCTCTGCCTTCCCCTTCCCTTTAATTTTGCTCTATATTTATCATAAATAAATACGTCTTAATAATAAATAATAAAAACCAAATAGCATAGCTATTGCTTCCCACTAGATCAAGACCTATATACCTTTCACTCTGAGATGGGACCAGCTCAACAGAAACAAATTGACTGAAATTATGAAGAGATCTTCGACTCACCAAGCTGATGTTCATACTGGAGGGCAGGTATCTGTGTTAAAAACATCAAGTGATTAATTAAATAAATAAGGGCAGGTGGAAACAGAAAGTGATCGTCCGTGATATTTCAGAAGAGCTTTTCAACTAGATATGCTGGGATGAAATTGGGACTTACAAAATACAGTGTTGTTGTTTGGTTTTTTTTTTAATTCAAAATACAAAGGTTTTTGACAATTCATTTCAGAGAGAAAAATAAACTCACCTGTGTCTGTGATATATACTATATTCTCGCTGGGAATGCCACTCTGTTCAGCTACCCTTTCCAGTGCTAGTTTGCCTTCCTTGGTGACTTCAGGTGTTCTTCCTGAATTTTGCAGAGAACGAGATAGGGAGACACTTCCCATTACCATCTCAAAGAAATGATCTTTATTTTTGGTTTGTCTGTTTGTTTTTACTACATGACTGTCTTATTTTTGACATTTCTAGATAAGCCTTTATGATTAGTGATTTCATATTGATTTCCAAAATGACAAGATCACAGGGGTCTAATTTCTCCCCATTCCCACCACCAGAGTTCTGGGTCCCCATCCCCTCCACTGGAGACGGCAATGGTTCCCTCAAGCTCACAGATCCATGGGCTGAGTTTCTATCTGTAACTATAGATTATCATTATCTATCCATATATCTATTTCTGTATCTATATATCTAATCATGCACCTATAATCTATATTCTAGTTTTATATCTGCAGCTATCTATATGTATACATATATCTATATATCTATATTTATATAAATAACATAAATATCTATATCTATTATATATCTACTGATAAATCTATACCTATCTATATAACTATATCTATATTATTGCCCATGTTTTTTTTCTTTGGTCCTGCTTTTACTTCCACTCGAAGTCACCCCTGCACCTGTTATTACATCTGAGAGTCCTTCCTTCTTTCCCTCTCTTTTCTCAGATATGAGAAATATATATATATATATTTATGAATATATGTCCAATCACTCTGCAGTGCTCAGAACCACTATGAAAATTAAAGACCCATTCTCTTTTGAGCTCAGAAATGGCTCACGTCAGACACGGCCTCCTACGTTACAATGGGACAGATGGATGGCTCCTGGAGCTAGAACTCTCTTCTTTTTTCAATTCGACCAACTTTCAAGCAACAACTCCCATCGACTCTTGAAGAAAAAGAGAATCTCTCAAACGAGTGGGGATGAGTGATTTGGACTTTGCTTGGAACACTGAGAAAAAAATAATTCATCTTGACAGGTGGATCCAGACCCCCAGGCTGTTTCTATCTTTCCCTGGTGGGTCGAGATCTGGAGAGGGGGAGTGGAGAAGCAGTGACAGAAGCCAAAACTCCCAGTGGCTGCTTCCCAATAAGAATTTGGGTCCGTTGCCCTCAATGTGGATCAACAATGGTAGATAATGTTCCACCCCCCCAAAGGGAGGCTGGACAATATACTCTGTGCTACACCTGAGGAAGATGGGTCCCGATATTGGGACAGCTTGGAACGTTCCTACTCATGACCACAGAATGTGAGCTCAGATCTACAGGGAGGCAGAGGTCATACAGGCTCCTAAGCTGAATATGGGCCCCAGATCACATCAAATCAATGGGGTTCGCAGTCAACAATATTTGTACTCCTTTCCCATATTAGGGAGCTACTCTCTTCCCTGATCCAGCTTTCTGATCCTTCTGCCAGCCATAACATCACCTCCCCAGACAATAACATGGATCCACCTGCATATCAGATTTTAGGCTCAGGCAAAAAAAGAAAAAGAAAGAAAATAGTATAACTACAGGCCCTTTGGAATAGAACTAAAATATGCCTACTAGTTATCTACAAAACGGAGGACCACTTCCTCGTGATATGCTTCTAAATTGTGCTTATAAGACCTCTGTTTTAATCATCACATTAGGTTCGCTTGTATTACTTACGATGTCGTCTATGTATATAATCACTGTTTTACCTGGGTCCCGCCCTGCCTGCAGGTTATTGGTTTAGTTCCCACCAAACTTATGGCGAAATGAGAATGGTGGCATATGAGCCACTCTGTATCTGTGAGAGAAAAGGGAAGAATGATTGAATCCAGTTCCTTTCCTAAGAACTGCACCAATCTATTTCTTCCTTGGCGAACCATGAATGCTAACGCATCTATCTCGGTAAGGAGTCTTGGAGCTCTGCCTACTGGCATATGAAGTCACTGGAGAACCCCATGGTTCTGCCACAGTGCCCCCACTACTGTGGGGGTGGAGTTAAAGATTAGAAGGTTTACAGGAGAGGAGGGCGAGAATAGAACGAGGCACATGTCTTGGAGGGCCTGGTTAACCCTTTCCAGTGCCAAGGAGGCTTCAAGAGTTAACATACGTTTTGAGGAGGGCTGTTTGTTTCCTTTTAACAGGTCAAACAGCTGTTGGAGGCAGCTAGTAGGCAGACAAAGATACTGCCTAAGCCAATTTAAATTTCCAAGAAAACTTTGTAAAGAAGCAAGAGTGAGGTTAGAAGGAAAAGTAACACAAGGTTTTAAGTGACGAATCTGCATTAGAGAAATCTCTGAACCTAAGATAGATATTGGAGGAATTATCTGTACCTTCTCAGGAGCTACATTAAGGCCACTTTTCTTTAAGGCAGGAATAAAAAAATCACATAGGACACAGAGATCTGTATCTAATTCTCCCCATATTAAGATGCCATCCATATAATTAAGAACCTTAAGGCCCTTACAAATATATGGAAAAAGGGCAGATTTAACAGCCTCTTGACAAAACGTAGGACTATCGGCCATGCCCTGGGGCAGTACCACCCATTCATATCTATCAGCAGGGCTAGCATTATTAATAGAAGGAACAGAGAAGGCAAAACGTTTACAATCTTGTGGGTGCAAGGGAATAGAGAAAAAACAATCCTGTATATCAATAGCTATGATTGGAATTCCCATGGGAATTGCAGAAGCAAGAGGGAAACCCCTTTGTGGAGAGCCCCAGACCTGCATGGTTTTATTAACCGCACGGAGATCTTGGAGGAGGTGCCATTTTCCCGAGCGCTTTTTAATCACAAAGACAGGAGTATTCCATGGGCCTCAGGAATGATGAATGTGTCCCAAGGACAACTGCTCTCGGACGAGCTCTTTTAAAATTTCTAGCTTCTTCCTAGGCAAGGGCTACTGTTCCACCCAGACAGGCTCATTAGAAAGCCAATCTAAGCAGGGAGTTTGGTTATGAACAGTGGCAGTTAGTATTGGGGGTGCTGGTTAGATCTGGAAATCGTAGGAGTGGGTGTTGTGCTCTGCAGAAGCATCTGTGGATATTATAACATCGAAAGATTCCAGCAGATCTCTGCCCAGTAGGTTGGTGCTAATATCAGCTACCAAAGGATGAAAGTGTCCAGTAGTTCCTTCTGGGTCTTCCCACATAAGTGAATCTCGTGTGAGAAAGGCTTGGGTCAATCCTCCAACACCATGTAAACTGGGTCCTGGGAGGAGTTCCCAACTCTGGGGAACCTCTGCTTGCCTTAAAATCATTTTTTCTGCCCCTGTGTCAATCAAACACTTAAAAGGAATATTACCAATCCTTACTGTCATCGTAGCTTGACCTTGTTCTAAAACAGGAGTGGTCCACAAAATCTCAGGCTCTGAATTAGCGCCATTCAGGGTCATGCCATTTTTATGAAACTTGGACCAACAATCTCTCCTCCAATGAAAGCCTTTCTGGCATCTAGGACAAGGTGTTCATGGCCTCTGGCTCCCTGACTGAAGGCAAGGTTGCTCTGACTGGAGGCGTGGTTGTCCTGACTGGAGGCAGGGTCGCGGCTTGTCTGGACAGTGGTTACGCCAATGCCCTTGGCGATCGCACTGAAAGCAGGCCCCGTTTTGCTTATGTGGGGTAGTTGCATAAGCCTGTGTCATAATGGGTGCCCCATAAGAGCCTGGTCTAAGTTCCTGTTTCTCTAAAATAAAATCCAATTATCTGGGTGTTCGTGTTTAAGACTGAGGCATGCCTGCCGGAATTCCGGTAGGATTCCATCCCAGACAATAGAAATCAGGAGGAGAACAAGGGCTTCAGGATTATAAATCTTTCTCTCTAAGCTTGACCACACCCTGGCAATGAAGTTAGCTAGGGATTCATTGGTTTCTTGGCGAAGGGAGAGAGTGGTGACTGAGGCCACTCCTGTGGGTGGGGTTAACTTCTCCCATGCTTGTGATGCGCAGATGCGTACCTGTTCAAAATAACCAGCTGGAAACTTGGCTTCTGCCTGCTGAATTCCGGTTTCAAACTCTCCCGTTCCAAACAGTGCATCAAAATTCCACTCCCGCTGATTCTGACTATTTCTCTGGGATTGCTTTGAGCATTTGTCATGAAAAAAATGCCTCCCATTGCAGGTAGAGGGGGTCTGGGAGCGTAGCATGAGCTACGTCCCTCCAATCTTTGGGGGTATTAAGGTGCTGGAGAAAGCCTTATAAAATGGACTTGGTCCATGGAGCATGAATTCTGTCATTCTTAACTGGCTGCCAGAGCTCTCTGAGTTCTTTGGAGGAGTATGGATGCCACACCTGAGCGTTTTGGCTATTGGGGGCCACATTTACTGGGAAGGTGTGGACTTGCTTTGAAAACAAGGTAGCAGTGGGGGGAGGAATCACGGAAGGGGAAGCTGCCCGAGGAGTGGCAGCAGCAGCCAGAGAAGCCAAACACATGTCTCCAAAAGAGAAGACGTGGGGCAAAATGCAGAGGGCTTAGGGCGGGTAAGCACCAAGACAATATCCCTTAACTCTTGTATCTCAGCCTCAAGGTCCCTTAACTTTCTGGCTGGGCGCCCTATATATATCCTGAAAGCTGCAAACATAGCCAAGAGGATCCAAGGTGCAGCCCCAAGTAAAACATCTCCGAGATAGAAAATCTGTCCCATGGGAGTCGGGCGGTAGCACAGCGGGTTAAGCGCAGGTGGCGTAAAGCACAAGGACCTGCATAAGGATCCTGGTTCGAGCCCCCGGCTCCCCACCTGCAGGGGAGTCGCTTCACAAGCGGTGAAACAGGACTGCAGGTGTCTGTCTTTCTCTCCCCTCTTTGTCTTCCCCACCTCTCTCCATTTCTCTCTGTCCTATCCAACAACAATGAGATCAACAACAACTACAACAATAAAACAACAAGGGCAACAAAAGGAAATAAATAAATAAATATTTAAAAAAATAAAGAAAAGAAAATTCGTCCCATTACAAAAGAGTAAAGGGTTTGGGAAGCCTCTTCATAAAATGGGAAGTCTCCCATGGCGGAGAGGAACATGAGGACACAGAGAGTCAAGCGGCTGTATACTTACCTGCGTCTGGGTGGGTCAAGTCCCTATTTGGGAACCACATGTTGTGCTGTGACGTGGAGGAAAAAGAGAGGAGATCCAGAGTGGAAAGGGAACACAATTCTTTATTTGCGTGGGCACCTCAGAGTTGGAGGTAGCAAAAATGGCCTCCTTGCGCAGCAAACTTTCCTGTGTCTAATCATCAAAGTGAAAAGCGGGCAAGAGAGAGAGGGGTGGAAGAAGAAGGGCTTTATAGGGCAAAAACCAGGAGTGACGAGCTGGGACAGGATTGGTTGGGAAGGGCACTTCGAGAATATTGTATTAACTCTTGCGGGAACTGGCACTAGACTGAGGGGACAACATGGCGGAACAGGCACTCTGAGGATGTCCCAACTATTGCGGGAACTGGCACTAGCCTGAGGGGACATCTGCACAGCAACCTCCCCAACTCTTCATCTGCACTATTCCAGCCTTTAGGTCCATGATTGGTCAACAATTTGTTTGGCTTTGTATGTTAACTCTCTTTCCAGCCACCAGGTTCCAGATGCTACCGTGATGCCGACCAGACTTCCCTGGACAGACAACACCACCAATGTGTCCTGGAGCTCTGCTTCCCCAGAGCCCTGCCCCACTAGGGAAAGAGAGAGACAGGCTAGGAGTATGGATCCGCCTGTCAACACCCATGTTCAGCGGGGAAGCAATTACAGAAGCTGGACCTTCCACCTTCTGCATCCCACAATGACCCTGGGTCCATGCTCCCAGAGGGATAAAGAATAGGAAAGCTATCAGGGGAGGGGAGGTGATACCGAGGTCTGTTGGTGGGAATCGTGTGAACTTCTACCTCTTATCCTATGGTTTTGTCAATGTTTCCTTTTTATAAATAAAACTTTTAAGAGCATAAAATAAAAAAATTATAATTCTGATCCAGGTTCCCAGAGGGGGAGACATGTCAGGGGAAGATGCCCAGAGGGCTCTGAACCCCAACTCCATCAGGACCCGGAGAGAGAGAAGAGGAAAAAAGGAGGGACACTCAGAAGGAGTCACAGGTGGAGGTGTGGCTTAGACAGGAAGAGAAGGCAGGGCCAGGGAAAAAATGGGCAAAGATATATAAATCCAGACAGTGGTAGAAATAATAGCCCATGTCTGTGAGCTTGAGAGAACCACTGCAGTTTCCAATGGAGGGGATGGGGACACAGAAATCAGTATTAAATCACTAGTCTCATCATTTTGTGAGTCCAAATGAAATCATTCATAGGAAGCGAATCATAAATAAAAATTATAAATTTATAAATTATAAACTTTGTATACAGAGGCTGATTACAAGAGACTGAGCCAGGACGTACCTATAAGTTGCAAGAACACGGATAGCTGGTCGACATTTATATGGGTATCAGAAATTAGAATTTCGGATTCGGACACACGATCAATTTGGAAATAATTCCTTCCTTTGACTGTGGTAGAAAGAAATGCAGAGTTTCGTCTCAGAATCTCAAGGTCCACAGAGGTTCCATTATTGCAAAGAATGCATTTTTAACGCTTTCTTTCGTTGCCTCCTTTAACAAAATGTTTCTTTTATTTACTATTGGATAGAGACAAATTGAGAGAAGACAGGAGAGATGTGTACCTGCTCCACCGCTCGTGAAGCTTCCCCCCCTGCAGGTGGGGACCGGAGACTTGAACCCGGGTCCTTTTACCTGGAACAGGTGCACTCATCCAGATGAGCCCCCCCACCTGGACCCTTCTATCCTATTCTAGACTGTTCACCTGAATCTATTCCATTCTAGCAGATTCTGTTCTGTTCTATTCTATTCTATTCTATTCTATTTCTATTCTATTTCTATTTCTATTTCTATTTCTATTTCTATTTCTATTTCTATTTCTATTTCTATTTCTATTTCTATTTCCATTCCATTCCATTCCATTCCATTCCATTCTATTCTATTCTATTCTATTCTATTCTATTCTATTCTATTCTATTCTATTCTTCTATTGCATTCTATTCTATTCTGTCAGATTCTATTCTATTCTATTCCATTCTATTATATCAGCTTCTATTCTATTCTATTCTACTCTATTCTATTCTAAGCTATTGTATCAGATTCTATTCTATTCTATTCTATTCTATTCTATTCTATTCTATTCTATTCTATTCTATTCTATTCTATTCCATTCCATTCCATTCTATTCCATTCCATTCTATCACATTCTATCCTATTCTATTCTGTTCTGTCCTGTCTTATCCTATCCTATTCTATTCCATTCTATCAGATTCTATTCTATTCTATTCCATTCTATTTTATCAGATTCTATTCTATTCTATTCCATTCTCTTCCACTCTATACTATTCTATTCAATTCTATCCTATCCTATCCTATCCTATCCTATCCTATCCTATCCTATCCTATTCCATTCTATCCTATCATATCTATTCTATTCTATTCCATTCCACCATATTCTGTTCTATTCTATCCTATCCTATGCTAACATATCTATTCTAATTATTCTAGCATAGTCTATCCTGGCATATTCTATTCTATTCTATCCTATCCTATCCTATCCTATCCTATCCTATCCTATTCTATTCTATTCTATTCTATTCATTATTCATTTCTATTCTATTCTATCATATTCCATCTGATTCTATTCTGTTCTGTTCTAATCTATTCTTTCTATTCTATTCCAGCATATTCTATTCTATTCATTATTCATTTCTATTCTGTTCTATCATATTCCATCTGATTCCTACTCTATTCTATTATTCTATTCTATTCTATTCTATTCTATTCCATTCCATTCCATTCCATTCTTTCTATATTCTATTCTATTCCAGCATATCCTATTCATTATTTGTTTCTATTCTATCATATTCCATCTGACTCTATCCTATCCTATCCTATCCTATCCTGTCCTATCCTATCCTATCCTTTTCTATTCCATTCTAACATATTCTATTCTATTCTATTCTATTCTATTCTATTCTATTCTATTCTATTCTATTCTATTCTTCTATTGCATTCTATTCTATTCTGTCAGATTCTATTCTATTCTATTCCATTCTATTATATCAGCTTCTATTCTATTCTATTCTATTCTATTCTATTCTATTCTATTCTATCCTATTCTAGCACATTGTATTCTAGCATATTCTATACTACCCCATTGTACACTATTTCACATATTATAAGATCTTATTCTGCTCTTTTCATTTAAAAGGTTATTTATAAAAATCATAATCAAGTTAAAATACATAGATAAAATGTAACTCCAAAATACAAAAATAAAGTTAAAATAGAGAGAGTGAGATAATTATACATATGGATGGATAGTCCTAGCAATAATAGCTTGAATTAGGAAATAACTCTTAGCAAAGACCGTTACTCACATTCAACCACATAGTGACCGCCTTCTACCTCTGTAGCCACTACACTCCGCTTACTGCATACTCCATTTTCCCTTGAAATCAAAACAGAAAAAACAATCATCTTCCTGGCCCCCTCCATTACCCAGGGTGGGACAGACTCACTTTCCTAAGTGAGTCTCTACACAGGACAGAAAACGATGTCATAGTTATCAAAAATACTTCACATAAACACTGCAAAAGCATTGCTTTGACTTGGGGGATATTATTTTCTTCTTGAAATTTGTGAGTGGTGCAGAATAGATGATAATAGAGCGATAGATAAGATAGATAGTGTGGAGATTAGAATGTAGAGATTAGAAACTGTTACTTTTTAGAGACTGTTACACTGAAACCAACTGTTACTTGTTAGAGACTTTTACATGGAAACCAACAGTTCCTTGTTACAGCCATGAAAGCTGTTAAAGCAGTTAAACTGAAACCAACCGCTCTTGTTATGTGTACTATAAAAAGCCGAAAGCAGCAGTGTCTCAGGGTCATCGGCAGCAGACCCTCCCCTTGTGTGGAAGGGTGTTGGCGGCCCAAGTTAAGCTTGCCAATAAAGGCTCTTGCTATTACATGTGATTCTGGTCTTCCTTGTGTGAGAACGGGACTCGAACTTCTGGGCACAACATTTGGGGTCCCGTCCGGGATCCCCCTCTCACTAAAGGAACTCAAGCCTCACTGAGCCTTCTGGACCAGTCTCTCTGTAGCAAGAGACCCTTGGAGTCGAAGGCGGATGCGCTGGGCGGCTCGGCATCCAGGGTCCTGGGAGACATCTCAGGCCCCGCTGTAGGGGATTGGATCCCCCTCGCAAATTTTGAAGCAGAGTGGGTCATGCCCATGAAGCAGCGAAAGGCTGTCCTCCCATCTGTAGGGAAGCAGCACGAGAGGCCATCCTCCCATCTTTAGGGAAGCAACGAGAACTGACCTTCCATCTGTTGGTTCAGAGTGATGGTGGCTGGGCCTCTAGTTTTCTTTAAAAATGTCGTTGTCTCTGTATTTTCCCTGTGTGTGTTGTCTTTGTATTCATTATCAGTTTTGTCTTTCTTAAGTCCAAAGTCAGGAGTCAGGCTACTTCGACTCCTCTGACTATGGTCCTGAATCATTTCAAAGAATTCAAACACAGAGCTCACAGTTTAAGTCTAGGAGTAAAACAAGACCGGATGATCACTTATTGTCAAGATAAGTGGCCAACCTTCTCTACCGGTTGGCCCCCCAAAAGAACATAGAATCTACCTACTATCTATGCTACCAGAGAAGTCATCTTTGGACACCCAGGACAACCAGACCAGATTTCTCATATCCTTACTTGGCAAGATCTGGTAGAGAACCCCTCCTCTTGGCTAAAACCTTTTCTTCCTCCACAGGGTTTGAGACCCACCATTCTGGCTTTAAAAAATTCTCATCGTTAGCCCACTGCCCCCTCCACACCCCCTCCCACTTCCCCCTCTTACCCTATTTTCCAAGGTGGTCCCGAAGTAGACCTAGAGTACCCTCCTCCCTACCAACCTCAACTTCCCCCTGCCCCACAGGAACCCCCAGCAGCAGGCCAGGACTTACGGAGCCCTCCTTGTATGAGAGCCCGTACAGCCCAGAGAAACCCTGATTCAGTGGTCCTGCCCCTCCGAGCCCTAGGCCCCCTGAATGAGAATGGCAAACAGTTGATGCAGTATTGACCGTTTTTCACTAGTGACCTTTACAATTGAAAACTGCAGAACCCTAAGTTAGAACCCAGCTGTTAGATTCTGTTCTTTTTACCCATCAGCCAACCTGGGATGGCTGCCAGCAGCTTTTACAGATTCTTTTTACCACAGAGAAAAGAGAAAGGATCCTCTGGGAAGCCTGAAAGCTTGTTCCCCGGGGCAGATGGGAACCCCACCTTAAACTCAGCCCTGATAAATGCCGGTTTCCCTCTGATAAGACCCACTTGGTATTTTAACTCTCCTGAAGGTAAGGAGAAGCCCCAGGTCTATCACCAGAGTCTAATGGGAGGTCTCTGGGCGGCTGCATGCTGACCCATCAATTTGGTTAGTAGTGTGCAACAGGAAAAGACAGAAACCCCAGCTGCCTTCTTAGAAAGAATCATGGAGGCATACCGAATGTTCACTCCCCTAGATTCAGAAGCTCCAGAGAATAAGTGAGCAATAATTATGGCCTTTGTAAACCAGGCTGCCCCTGATATAAAAAAAATCTCCAGAAAATAGATTAGAACTAAAGGCAGTAGTAGAGAAAGTCTTTCACAACCGAGAGATCCCTGAAGAATGCCAATTACAGACAATGACAGCAGCTAAGGAGCAACAAACTCACAATCTCACTAAGGTATGGTTGGCAGCTACTGCAGAATGCCCTCAGTGGAAAGGCTGAGAGGCCCATCCTCCCGAGGGTTTGAAAAGAGCAGAGGTATACTTAAGATACCTACTCCCATGACCCTACAGGCAGTAAGAGAGTTCTTGGGGTTGGTGGGATTTTGCCGGCTGTGGATCCCCAGTTTTGCCAAAATAGCAAAACCCCTTTATAAGGTGACCCAAGAAGAGAAGCCTTTTAAATGAACTGAGGCTCACAAGAGAGCTTTTAAACAACTAAAGCATGCCCTGTTGTCAGCTCTGGCCTTGGGACTGCCTGATGTGACTAAACCCTTTCACCTTTTCATAGATGAAAATCAAGGGATAGCAAAAGGGGTCCTAACACAAACAGTAGGACCCTGGATGTGGCCGGTAGCTTATTTCTCAAAAAAGCTAGACTCAGTGGTGGCAGGATGGCCACCGTGCCTCTGCATCATAGCTGCTATGGCTATGTTGACAAAAGATGCTCAGAAGTTGACTCTCGGTCAGAAATTGATCATGATTACTCTTCATGCTGTAGATGAAATCCTTCAACAACCTCCTGACAGGTGGATCAGCAATGCCTGGTTCACTCATTATCAAAGCTTGTTGCTAAACCCACCTGTTCTCATCCAGAGCATCCTTGAACTCAGCTACCTTGCTCCCTGATCCCGAATTAGATGCTCCCTTACATGACTGCTCTGAGATTCTGAGTTGCACATCTAGCCTCCGAGAAGACCTGAAAGACCAGCCTTTAAAAGGAACAAAAGTGAACTGATATACTGATGAGAGTAGCTTCATCAGAGATGGGGTAAGTGTGCGGGGGCCACGGTAACTACTGAACATGAGACTGTGTGGGCAACTGCCCTGCCCACAGGGACGTCAGCCCAAAAAGCTGAATTAATTGTCCTCACAAAAGCCCTCAACCTAGGAAAAGGGAAAAGACTTAACATCTACACTGATAGCCGCTACACCTTTGCCACAGCCCACATCCACGGGGCTATGTATCGAGAAAGGGGACTGCTCACAGCTGAAGGTAAAGCTATCAAAAACCAACAAGAAATATTAGACCTATTAGAGGCTATCTGGATGCCAGATGAGGTGGCCATAACACACTGCCCTGGACACCAAAAAAGAGGAAGCCCTGTGGTACGGGGTAACCACCTAGCAGATACCACAGCCAGAGAAGTAGCATTAGAAAAAACTGATGAATTAGCTCTTTGTCTGCCAAACTCCGGGAAGCCCACCCTGCCTGATAAGCCAGAATATACACCAGATGATGAACTCCAGATAAAAAAGTTACCTCTCGCTGACAAGCATGGTAACTGGTGGGTGACAGCTGATGGTAAACTCAACTTACCCCAAGCCATGGCCAAACACCTGCTACAGCATATACACAGAACCACCCACCTGGGGAGAAGGAAAATTGCTGAACTTTTGCAAGAGGCCAGCCTGAAAATCCACAACATGAGCCAACTGATTAAGGAAATAGTTGCAGAATGCAAAGCCTGCAGACTTGCAAATGCTAGCAACCAGCCTAGAACTCCCGGGGTGCGTGAAAGGGAACCAGACCAGGTGCCTACTGGGGGATAGACTTCACTGAGGTAAAACCGGAAAAATACGGGTATAAATATATGTTAGTGTTTGTAGATACCTTTTCAAGATGGACTGAAGCATTCCCGACCAAGAGAGAGATGGCCCAGACAGTGGCGAAGAAATTACTGGATGAGATTTTTCCCAGGTTTGGTATGCCCCTTCTATTAAACTCAGATAATGATCCAGCCTTTGCTTCCCAGGTAACCCAGAACTTGATAGGTGTCCTTGAGGCAAAATGGAAATTACATTGTGCCTATAGACCCCAAAGCTCAGGACAGGTAGAAAAGATAAACAAAAACTCTAAAAGAGACCTTAACAAAATTAACTATAGAGACTGGCATAAACTGGGTAACTCTCCTTCCCTTTGCCCTTTGTAGAGTAAGAAATACCACCTATAACATGCTTGTCACTTTACAGACAATAGCTCAGGTCCAAAAGCGTGTGTGGCCAAGACTGAGAGCAATGTATGAAGCTGCACCTCCTCCAGACCCTCATCCCTTCCAGCCCGGAGACTCGGTCTTGGTGAGACACCACCAAAAAGAGACACTTGAGTCCCGGTGGAAAGGGCCTTATACTGTCATCCCAGCCACCCCCACGGCTCTAAAGGTGGACGGTATCGGCCCGTAGATCCACCGCTCCACTCCCACATCCATCCAGTAGAGACAGAAGAGTTCAAGACCAGATGGCGACTTAAGTCTGTCCCTAACACCCGCTCAAGCTCCGGTTGCCCCGTTCGTGACTCTGTGAACTCCTTCTCTCCTGGTGACTCTAATCTTCATTCCTGCTGCTACTACTCCTCACACCCCATTGAACCCCACCTAGATACCGGGACAGTAGTCAAAAACAGAGATTGGCCCAAGATAGGGCCCTAAAAGTTACAAAAGACAAGGGGGAATGTGGAGATTAGAATGTAGAGATTAGAAACTGTTACTTTGGGAGTCGGGCGGTAGCGCAGCGGGTTAAGCGCACGTGGCACAAAGTGCAAAGACTGTAAGGATCCCAGTTTGAGCCCCCGGCTCCCCACCTGCAGGGGAGTCGCTTCACAGGCGGTGAAGCAGGTGTGCAGGTGTCTGTCTTTCTCTCTCCCCTTCTCTATCTTCCCCTCCTCTCTCCGTTTCTCTCTGTCCTATCCAACAATAATTACAACAAGGGCAACAAAAAGGAATAAATAAATATAATAAAATAAAATAAATAAATAAATAAAAGAAGCTGTTACTTCTTAGAGACTGTTACACTGAAACCAACTGTTACTTGTTAGAGACTTTTACATGGAAACCAACAGTTCCTTGTTACAGCCATTAAAGCCGTTAAAGCCGTTAAACTGAAACCAACCGCTCTTGTTCTGTGTGCCATAAAAAGCTGAGAGCAGCAATGTGCGGGGTCATCGGCAGCAGACTCTCCCCTTGTGTGGAAGGGTGTCGGCGGCCCAAGCTTAAGCTTGCTAATAAAGGCTCTTGCTATTACATGTGATGCTGGTCTTCCTTGTGTGAGATCAGGACTCGTACTTCTGGGCACAACAGATAGATATAATGAATGATAGATTACCTCATCACAGACCCCTGCGAGCGTCCACCCGGCTTTGACCTAGCACGTTATGATCGGGCCCTCCTCCATCGCTATGGAACAGGCCATGGCCGGTGCGCCGCTATGTTCCATCGCTGGGGAGCCAGAGACGACCCGAACTGCCCCTGTGGCTCCAGACAGACTATGACCCACATAGTCAACGACTGCCACCTCTCCAGATTCAAAGGAGGTCTCGAAACTTGACATCAGGCTCAACCTGACGCTGTTGACTGACTACGGAAGAAGGGCAAACGCTAGAAGAATAGATTAGATGATAGATGATAGGTAAATGACAGGTAGATAGATGATAGATATACATAGATAGATGATAGATGCTAATAGATGATAGATTACATAGATAGATAGATGATAGATAATGGAATGTAGATAATAATGATAGACGATAGACAGATGATAGATATACATAGATATACATAGATGATAGATAATAGATAGATGATAGATATAAATAGATGACAGATAGATAGATATAGATAAATAGATAGGTTACATAGATAGATAATGGAAGGTAGATTTGATGATGATAGATATACATAGATGATAGATGATAATAGATAAATAGATGATAGAGATGATAGATATATAGATAGATGATAGATGATAATAGATAGATGATAGATAGATAGGTGATATATATACCTTTTCATGAATGTATAACTTAAAAATATACATAGGTAATATTTTTATCTATACAGAAATTCTGACATTCATTATAATCTATTTAATCAAATATAAATTGACTGTATAAATATATAATATGAATCAAATACAAATATGATTAAGTATTTAATTACTAACAAAAAAAGGCTGGGGGATGGCTGGTGGGCCACCTGGTTGAGTGCACCTGTTCCCAAGCACAAGGACCCGGGTTCAAGCCCCCAGTCCCCGCCTGCAGGGGGGAATCTTCTGAGTGGTGGAGCAGGGCTGCAGGGGTCTCTCTGTCTCTAACTCATGACTCCTGGCTGTCAATATCCAATAAATAAATAATATGGGTATATCAGTCATAAATTTCAGGGTTTCCAAACCTATTAATTAATCAATATATTTGCAAACTGTTGAACAATGTCTAGACTCTCCTAGCTACACCCCCAAGATCATCATGCTCCAGTTAGGGCCTAGAGACTACAGGCTTTAATAAAAAAAATAAATGTATTGATTGATTGAGAAATCAGCTCTGGATATTCCACTCCACATCGGAGACCAGACGACCAAAGTCAATGCCTTTTGTGATTTTTCAAGGTGGGTGAATTTTGCTTACCTCACGTAAAATACAAATGTCAGAGTAGCACATGTCTCACCGCAGTCTATCTGCCTCATGTAAATTCTCAGGGGACCGTTTTCGCGGATCAAGGAACCATCGTTGGCAGCTATATAATGACTCTGCCATGCTCCAGCTGTCTGAAAAAGAGAGAGAGAAAAAAAAGAAAAGAAAAACTCCATTAGGATACGAGTCTGTCTGCTTTTCTCTTCGGACACTAGACTTTGGTTGAATATTGTAATTCCTTAGCTTCAGAAAAAGTAATAATTCCATCTTTCTTTGATTAGGCAAAGAAGGGACCATGCGCCACCTCCATTAGTAATAAATAATAATAATAATATCATCATCAAAAAGGTGGGAAAAGAAATAAGGTTTTTTTTTCAGCCTCTTTTTGTCAATGTCCAGGGACCTCTTCTGTCCAGAGCCCGACCCTATTAGAAAAAGGTAGAAAGGAAAAAAAAAAAAAAAAGGCAGGAATTCAACAAGAAAATGGGTAAAAATATAAAAATATAGATATTTATAGAAACGATAGTCAGCCCATGTCTGTGAGTTGAGAGAACCACTGTAGTTTCTAATGGAGGGGATGGGCACACAGGACTCTGGGGGTGAAAATGGGGTGGAATTAGATGCCTGGTATCCCATAATTTTGTAAATCAATATAAAATCAATAATAAAATCAATTCTCTGAGCTGGGCGGGGGCCCACCTGGCTAAGCACATCTGTTCTCAGGCTCAAGGACGTGGGTTCAAGACCCCGGTCCCCACCTGCTTCAGGAGTGGTGGAGCAGGGCTGCAGGGGTCTGTCTCTCTGTCTCTCTCCCTCTCTCTCTCTTTTTCATGATTCCTGGCTGTCTTTATCCAACAAGTAAATAAAGTGGAGCTTTTTTTTTTTACCTTAAATAAATAAATAAGGGAATCCTATTCAAAAAGAAAGGCTAGTGAAGACTTAGTCATTTTATAGTTTTTAAAATTACACACAGATGATAGAGAGATGACACATAGATGATAGATAGATAGATAATAGATAGATAGATGCTAGATTGGTAGGTAGATTGGACAGATAGATAGATGCTAGGTAAGTAGATTAGATAGATAAATAAGTAGACATAGATAGATAGACAGGTAGATAGATGATAGATAGATGATAGACAGGTAGATACATGATAGATAGATAGATTGATGATACATAGATGATTGATAGACAGATAGATAATTACAGTGGGGAAGCACGCAGACCTGGGAGACAAAGATAGGGCTTAATCTTTACGGAGACTCAGGTGTGCATGGATTCAGATGCCCCTATATAAACTCTAGGGAGAAAGACACACGCTCATGCTCAGACAGACACACGGCTCCCAGATCAGTAAGTCCAAGAGCTAGAAGGTAGCAAAGAGCTCTGGGGGAAATAATAATAATAATAATAATAATAATAATAATGGTTCTGCACACAGACTCTCCTGCCTGAGGCTCTGAGGCCCCAGGTTCCATCCCCAGCACCACCAGCAGCCAGGACTCAGCAGGGCTCTGGAAAATTAATAATAATAATAATAATAATAATGGTTCTGCACACAGACTATCCTGCCTGAGGCTCTGAGGCCCCAGGTTCCATCCCCAGCACCACTCTGGGGAAAGAAAAAAAAAAACAATTAGTCAAACAATCAACAACAAATAAATCCCAATTACAATTAGATCTCCCTGCCCGAGAGCACCAGCCACTCCAAGGACAAGAACCAGCAGCAAACACTTCATCCTGGAGGTCGTGGGTGGCTGTCGCTGGGAAAAGCTGAGAGAGAGACAGAGAGAAAGAAAAGAAGAATGAATTCCGTCACACCTGGTCCGCCTCTTTATAATTCTGCAAGTCCTGGTACCCTCCCATCACCCCACCCAGACCCGGATCTGGGTGCTGATCAAATCTGATAAAAATCCAAATGGACAAGTGTGGAGACAGCCTTTCCCTGCATGATCTGGGAAGGAAGGAAGCCCCAGGAAATTCAGATTATTGACCTTTCAAATGAAACGCATCATCTACCCTGAGAGCTTAAGGATGCACAGAAATGATCTGTTATTATTATTATTAATTATTATTACTTTTTTTTACGCAGGTAAGAGTGTAAAACCCAGAACTCCGCTAGTAGAAATGAGGTAGAATCAGACCCCTGTTCTCTCATCATTTTGTAAATCAATCTTAAATCCCTGGAAAAAAATAATGCATAAACCCAAATAATAAAATAGATATACATTGAAAAACAATTCATTAAAAAAATCCATTAAATAGACGCTCCTTTGACGTCTTAAGTGCTTCGATTGAAGGAACATATTATACTCAGAGCCATGGTCTATGCAACAAAACGTTGGAGATATTCGATCCATTTTTCCCCCTTTCTTATAAATTGAATATTGATCAGTGTAAGATATTAGGAGTGTATATTAACACTCCTATTCCCATTGCCAAAATTACAACTTTGCAAATCAATATTAAATCACTAAGAAAAAAAAAGGATACATACATCCAAAATTAAAATAAAACACGTAAATCCAAAATTTAAACAAAGCAGAATAAAATTATATATTATTACATCCTATAGTGCAATTATAGATGTAATAGATTTAAAAAAAGTAATTCCTAAATCCCATAATACAATTAAAAAATAAATAGTTCTAGATATAGACAGATATCTCCTGTTATCTCATATTTTGCAAGCCTATTATGAAATCACTCATAAAAAAGATAATTCACAAATCCAAAAATAAAATAAAGGATAAATTAAAATATAGAGATTTTTAAAAAATTAATTCATAAATCTAAAAATAAAATAATAAATTAAAATAGAGAGAGAGATAAAAAATTAATTTGTAAATGTAAAAATCAAGTTAAATATATATAGTTATAGACATTCAGCCCGTATCTGTAGGCTTGTCATTTTTTTAAATCGATGTTAAACTAAACAGTGCATTATACCAGTGAAATATTGCAAGACGTATTGATTATTTTGGGAAAGACAGAAAGAGACTGGGGCCTGGGGAGGGACAGTCGGAAACACCAGAGCTTCCTTCAGTGCAGTGGTGGCCGGTTGAAAGCTGGACCCTGCATATGGCAAAGCAGTGCATTAGCCAAGGAATTGATTGATTGGTTGGTTGGTTGGTTGACTGGTTGATTGATTATTTTTAAGACAGAGAGAGAGGGGCCACATAGCTTGGAAGCTTCCTTCAGTATGATGAGGGTAGGCTTGAACCTGAATTATTCACATGGACAAGCACTGCACTGTTCAAGTGAGATGTTTTGGTAGATATTGATTGATTGATTGATTGATTGATTGATTGAACTTTGAGAGAAAGAGGCACAGAGAGAGAGAACATAGCACCTTCAGTGTGGTGGCCGGAGAGTCTGTCTGCAGAACCCTGTCCTGTCTCTTCCCCCCAATATATTTTTTCCCACTTCTGAGCAGACCCATTGCAGGCTGCTTACTGAATTGACTTCCACGTCATGTAACTACTGAGATTTTTGTCACCTCCTTTTGCAAAGTGAGCTCCTCAAATTGATCACTTTTTCCAATAACCGAGCTCACACTCCGTGTGTTTTAAAGCTGCATTTTCCTGAAATTCTACAATACAGAATGCAATCACTTTCAGCCCCCCTCAACAAAGGAAAATAGTTTATCTAATTTTCAGAAGTTTGAAAGGACATATGTCCCTCTTCTTCTGCCGATTTTTCCCTACCCGGCCATCTGTTATATATATTTTTGTCTTCCCCACCATTTTATCGAAAATCCTACAGTTGTCTTTACTTTAGCAATAAAATTAAAATAATAAAAAAATTTAATGAGGGTGTTTTTATTTTTTGCTTATTTTTTTTAATTGTTATTTTCTGAGCTTCTTATCCCTTGAGTATAAACACTCAGATTATTAAGATTGTTTTGTATTGTTTTAAAACAATATTGTTTTTCCGGGACTGTCCACAAGATGAGACTCCTTCTTTTTCTGTTTGGGGGATGACCTTTCAAGAGACACCAAACTTCCTTTCAACCCATATTTACAGTTGAAGTTGCTCTTTTGAAAAATAAACAGAAAATCTTTCCATCTTTCACCTGTGGTGCCCTCTCTGCTGTCCATAAAAATCTGGAGTTTGCATACATCAAAAGAAAAAAAAAAACTCCATCTCTTCCTTTTAAAAAATTTATTTTATTATTCTTATTATTATTTTGGCTTTTATTTTCCATGGGACAACTGGATTCCAAACCATTTTGTCGGCATCTTTTTCCAGAACTGTGCCCTTTGGTAGGGAGATCACTTTCACGGCCTGTGATGAATAAATCCAAGTTTGGACAGAGATAATCCCCATAGAGGAAATGCAGTGACCTTAAAGTGTAGCCGGTGTCTTCATTGCTTTGAAATAAAGTGAATTTCTGCACTCAACTTGAGCTGAACTGTGTTTTTGTTGTTTTTTTTTTTTAAATCCCCAAAGACACATTAATTCCATCACACAAAGTCATAGCAGACAACGTTTTTTCTCTTTCTAAAAAATATTTTATTTGTTTATTTTTTATTAGATAAAGACAGGAGTCAAGAGGGAATGGGGAGGTAGATAGATAGATAGATAGATAGATAGATAGATAGATAGATAAAGAGACCTGAAGCCCTGCTTCACCACTTGTAAATCTTCCCCCCCCTACAGGAGGGAACCAGGGGCTCAAACCTGCATCCTTGTCCATTGTCACAGGTCTACTCAACCAGGTGTGCACTGCCTGACCGCGACAACATGTCTTACTACACCATCTTGTTACCACATTTCTGATTTATTTATTTATTTTTAAACAATTTTTTAAATGATTGCTGTAGTTATTTGTGTTGTCGTTGTTGGATAGGACAGAGAGAAATGGAGAGAGGAGGGAAAGACAGAGAGAGGGGGAGAGAAAGACAGACACCTGCAGACCTGCTTCACCGCCTGTGAAGCGACTCCCCTGCACATGGGGAGCCTGGGGGCTTGAACCTGGATCCTTACGCTGATCTTTGTGCTTTGTGCCACCTGTGCTTAACCTGCTGCACTACCACCTGACTCCCTCTGATTTAGTTTTTCACAGCAATTCTTTTTTATTTCTTATAAATAGTTTGTTGCAAGCTGGTAAGGTTACATTGTAGATGAAAATCCTTTACAAAAGCCCCAGACACCATATCATGTTCCTGTGGGAATCTGTGATCAAAATCATCAATAGTCTGCCCCGGCCTGCGGGGTTATCGACGGAAACCAAGGGTAGGGGCAAGAGAATGGAGGGGACAAGAGACACGAAGAGTGAGAGCAAGTCATGAGATCTGATCAAGCTCTGAAAATTTTATTTTTCAACCGCCATATAGGCACAAACAAGGAGGAAGTTCTGCTAAGGTAGTGAGGGAGGGAGGTGGGTGAGTGACTTTCCAAACAGCTAGATGGTCATCTCAGTTCCAATGATCAGAATGTCCTCTCACCGGCTATATGAGAGTCTTAGCTAAGGCCTTGGCTCCCGGCATGTCCTCCCTTTTTACAATTTAAGTGAGGTGGGCAATTGAGGGTAAAAGCTAGGAATCTTATCAAGAGATAAGCGGGCATTAACCGGAGGGGTAAGTATTGACCTGATTTCTCCCGCTGGGTAAATAGAGAACTGATCTTCCCGCATCTTATACGGCTCTTGGTGTCTTTTTGGGGAGAGAGGGAGAGCCACTATTTCTAAGGTGAGGAAAACTCACGGCGAAGAGTTCTGATCACCGACACCATATGAGCAGTCAGTTCTTCATGTGCAGATGTACCTATAATTATTTACTTAGGGAGAGAACTTGTAGCAAGTTAATTGATGATCTAATGGTTAGAAATGGCTTGAGTTTTTTTATATCATTTTATAAGGCTTTTAATTAAAATATACCAATATGTTATAGAAAGTCAATACATAATGTGTTGACATGATAAAATGTTTACCATTTTTAGCATTATTTTAAACTGATTAGACAGTTTAAGCACACTATTATAACTTAGTTTACTAAGATCTTTACTTATCACAAAGCTATCATGAGTAAGCATAGATATAAAACTCTCAATAGATTTTGCTCTTTAGAACTCTAATATAGCAACTTAAAAGGCTAAAATAAAACCTCATAGCTTAAATGTTCAAAATAATAATTTTGTTAAATCAGGTTTTGTCAAAACAAATCTATCAGACCAGAAGCACCATGTATTACCTTAATTTATCAAGAATAAACCTCTGACAGTGTCTTAAAACAAGCAGATAATTTTTTTACTCTCTAAAAGAACTGATTAAAATTTGACATGTAGAATCTGTATTTTCAAAAGCCAATTATTTGATGATTTTTGTAGTCTTTCTAAATAGGGGAGTTATCTCAGTAACAACTTTATCAGAAGGAGTAAGTCACTGTAAAAGCACAAGTAACTAACTCATGAGGAAGATAAAAAAAATCTCTTACCAGGTTTTAAAATAAAGGAGCATTTTTGTCTATATCAGACATAAAACTCTCTTAACTTTTTACCTAGTCTCTCTTATGTTTTCATATCTAAAGTTCTTTCTCAGGGAAACCAGGGGCATACTTCTTGAATAAAATGTAAAAAGGTTAGCTAAAACATCTATACAGCTCTACATTAGGCTGCCCCATATTTATTTGATAAGTTTTATATGGAAAAAAATTTTTACATATCTTATTTAAATTAAACCTCATTTATCAGAGCAAAAGCCTCTGGCGTTAGATAATTAACATAACCATTGTGTTATCTTTTACTAACCCAAGCCAGTTTTGCCTGTTTAGTTGAGAAAGTATTTTAAAAACCTTTTTTTTTTTTAGTCACTTAAACCATTTTTGAGTAAAATGTTAAACTTTGTTTGTTAGGATATTTGCTTATCACAAAGCTATCACACCCTTAGGGCAGCTATTAACAAGGTTGGGTACACAATTGATCTTTCACTTTGATTTGGATAGGTAACTTAAAAAGCTAAGATAAACCTCATAGCTGAAAATGTTCAAAATAAATTTTTACTGTTAACATTTCTTTTAGATGACCATTTTACACTAAATAATTTTGTTGAATCACATCTTCTGAACAAAAAATTTTTATCAGGCCAGGAATATCATGTTTAACCCTTTTTTCCTGGCAAGGCCCCTGCTCTACACTGACTGGGTTATTAGAAAGCCAGTTCAAACATGGAATTAACAAATTAACAAACAGTGGCAGTTGGTATTGGGGTGCTGGTAATATTTAGAATTTTTACAAGAGTGAGAGAGACTGCAGAGGTGTTTTACCACAACTAGAGATCTCAGAAAATCTTTTAACTAATGAATTAATGCTGATATTAGCTATCAGAAGGATGAAACTGTCCTATATTTTACTCTGGTAAAGGTGTGCCAAGTGTATGAGTCGGGATCTTTAAAACCACATTTAGCTTAACTAAATCTTATTTAAAACTTAAAACAAACTTTAGTTACTTAGGGGTTAACACACATTAATGGAAACAAGGTTAGCACACAGACTTAAAACAGACATTCTTGGTGAAAAGAAATATTTCCCTTTGAAAAACCGCTCTGGTTTTTGGATTCCTAACTCCACCCCCCCCCCCAGGAGGGGCGTTTGCGGCTAAGAATGATTGACTAAAGTCTTTGCCAATCTGTGGAGCAGTAGCTCTGTGCCGTGACTGGCTGCACGGACGGAACAGGCGGGCTTAGTATATAGCGCGTGGAGAAAAATCTTTGAAATTCTTTTTCTGGGCTAAGGTACCTTTTTTCAGTTTTAAAGAAACAATTCATTAAATTTCTATCAAAAGTGTGTACTGGTTCTCTGATTAATAGTTTTTGAGATAAAGAGAACGTCTTGTTTGATTGATTGATTTCATTCTTTCTCTAAAGAATAGCTTGCTAGCCAGATAAGATCTCACTCAGAATTGGTTTAAAGCTTTCTGAGAGCTCTGGGGGAAGCCAGAGGGAAAAAGCTGGATTTTTTTTTTTTTTTTTTTTTGGCTGGCTAGTTTTAAGATAATGCCAAATCAAGAGCCCACAGTTCTTTAACTAATTGTAAATGCTCTCGTTTTTCTTCTATAGATTTTCTAAGGGAAGCTGTTTTTTGTGCTAGTTGAATTTTAGCCTTGGTGGTATAGTCAGTGATGTCGGCCAAGTCGAGGACCGGAGCACAAAACAGAGGGGCGGTGGCGTAGGGAGGCGGTCTGGACAAAGAAGAGCGTAGGGGTGGCCGGTCAGGATTATGATATTTGGCTGCCTCTTCATCAAGGGCTAAGGCCTCTTCAGGAGAAAGACTATCATCAGGCACATCTTTGGTGGGGGGGTCTTAAGGTCATCAAAGAGGGGTAAATCTTAACAGGAGGGAACTTAGCAGGAGCTGTTTTGATCTCGGCAGTCTCAGGGGTGGGGTCTCCTGAGTCAGGCATGGGAATAGAGATGGACTCACAAACAGAAGGTGGCCGGGAGTGTCGCTGTAAGACTTTTTCTCCCTCTCTCATGACTCCCTGTACATAAGGACAATGTTTATGGACTTTGAGTATATCATTTACTAAATTCCAATAAGAAAAAGCCTGGACTGGAATCTTTTCTGGACCAAAGGTCTCATAAAAATCTCTTAAACAGTTTCCTACTCTGGCCCATCCTTTTTCATCAGTAGTCCCCTCTAAGGGAAACCATGGACAAATATCACTCACAAAATCAAAAAACTTCTTGAGATCCTTTTTCTTAACCCTTACTCCTCGTGTCCTGAGGGACTCTTTGAGGCCCTTAAGCAACAAATCATGTTTACTCAATGCTTGTCCCATAATTGCGTCGATCTTTCTTTCCTCAAAATGGATCAATCTCACAGACGGGCGAATCTGCAGCGATCACCATCCGGATCTTCACTCACTCTGGACTAGAGCGGCAATCCTATGTGAACCTTCACTCACTCCTACTCTGAAGTGGCGGTCCTATGCTTCGTGGTCGAACACTGGGGAGCGACGTTCTCTCAGACCCCAGACCCAAAAAGGTCCCATGTCGGGCGCCAGGCGCCCTGGCCTGAGGGGTTGTCGATGGAAACCTAGGGTAGGGGGCGAGAGAATGAAGGGGACAAGAGACATGAAGAACGAGAGCAAGTCATGAGATCTGATCAAGCTCTGAAAATTTTATTTTTCAACTGCCATATATGCACAAACAAGGAGGAAGTTCTGCTAAGGTAGTGGAGGAGTTAGGTGAGTGAGCAACTTTCCAAACAGCTAGATGGTAATCTCAGTTCCAATGATCGGAATGTCTTCTCACCGGCTATATGAGAGTCTTAACTAAGGCCTTGGCTCCCGGCAATAGTCAAGAGAAGAAAGTCAATGGAAAACATAAAGGGATGGCCATCATCGAATCTGTCAAGTTTTAGCTCCACAGTTCAGTCTAAGTACCCCAGATGATGCCATTCTCTCATTCTCTATTGTCTCTCTCTCTCTCTCATTAATTATGAAATAAGCATTAAAATCAAAAGTTCAAGGAAACAAGACTACATATCACAGAGTAACACACACTCTGTCTCCTAGTAATGAGTAAATCAACTTTTAAATCAAAAAGCTCAAGAAAATAGGACTATGTATCCCAGAGTAATACTCTTCCTTCTCTCTCTCCTATCTCACTCTCTCTCTCTCTCCTTAATAAAGAATGAAATAAAAAGCTTGAGAAAATAGGACTAAATATCTCAAAAATCTCAAAGTGATACTCTTCTCTCTCTCCCCCCCTTCTCTCTCAGTATATAAACATTTAAAATCATAAAACTACATATCCCAAAGAGATACTCTTCTCTCTCACTCTGTATCTCATTAATTTGTAAATAGATATCATTCATTACATGAAATGTGGCTAGGGAGTCGGACGGTAGTGCAGCGGGTTAAGCGCATATGGTACAAAGCACTAGGAACAGCCTAAGGATCCCAGTTTGAGCCCCCGGCTCCCCACCTGCAGGGGAGACGCTTCACAGGCGGTGAAGCAGATCTGCAGGTGTCTGTCTTTCTCTCCCCCTCTCTGTCTTCCCCTCCTCTCTCCATTTCTCTCTGTCCTATCCAACAACGACAACAACAATAACTACAACAATAAAACAACAAGTCCTATCCAACAACGACAACAACAATAATAACTACAACAATAAAACAACAAGGGCAACAAAAGGGAAAATTAATAAATAAATATGAAAAAATAAAAGAAATATGGTTAGAAAAATGGATAATCAATCCACAGAAATGATGTCTAGATCTCTGAAAATTGGACATGTCCCACAGTTGGGACTATGTGTAAGCCTGATAGAGCTTAGGGAGAACCACCCCTGTCCTTGGATGGAGGTCTGAGAAGATACCCTCTTGGTGAGTCTCTCTCAACCGAGGTGAGCAAAAGGGGGGAAACTCAGACTCGGTTCTTTCCTTCTTGACTCTCAGGCCCACAGAAACCCCAGTACTTCCCTCCATTAACTGCAGGCCACATGGCCGCAGATTCACTCATTCAAAGTCACCTTCTGATCACAGAAGAACACACCTTATCACACACTTCATCACACACCTCAGACCCCAGACAAGAGAAATTCCAAACTATATGGCCTTTTGATATCCATCTTCTCTCTGTCTCACCCTACTGGTTTAACCCCTATGCTTCTCTCAAATACCTTTGGATGATTAAGTTGCTTGCGTCATGGAGAATAACTGTCTTGTATGTCATCAATTCCTGTCATACCAGCCCCCTACCCTAGGGGCATGCTGACTGTTAAGAAACCTGTAATTTCTGACATATTTCAACAATAATTCCCTTCATTGCTTTTCTATTTAACGCATGTCCACTTTGCTAATAAACGGATTCTAGGCATGCTGAGAGTCCCCTGGTGTCTTTTACTTCGTGTCACCCCTGTCATGAGTGAGAAAGAACCAGCCCATTACCTTTCCCCTGGAGACCACCCCATCAGAGAGAGGCCCCAAAAGTCCCACCTATTTTTTTTCCCACTTCCTTTGTAGGCTAATTTCAGATATCTCAAGAGCACTTTCAACTAAGGTGTCTTGGGATGAACAATTTATGTCTATTGGATTTTTTTTTTGAAAATGGGAAATTTTGTCTGCTAAGGATGACGGGGGGGGAAGTCCTGAAGACACAATACTCACCGAACATAAGGCATTTTCATATTGGTGCCTTCTTCAGCCACACTGGCATCATAGGAAATGGTTATGTTGTTTGACACATAAAGAATCTGGAAGATATTTCTGGCTCCATCTGAGGGACACAGAGACAAAATACATATTAAGAAATGTCATCTTAATTTCACCTATGTGACCCAGAACCTCCCCTTCCCCAGAGGTCCAATTTCCTCATTTCACCTCCTTGAAATGTCATGGTTTCTCATTTGACTGAAACGGCCCAAGAGTCAGGTGTTCTAATATAGCCAAGATTTAGTTCTTAATCAAACACACCTGTTCAAACTTGGCAACTGATCAAATAGGCAGAGGGGAAAAAAGATAGGACGCTCAGAAGGAGACACAGGTAGAGGTGTGACTTGAGAAGGCAGGGCCAGAGGAAAAATGGGCAAATATATAGATAGATACAGATTAGATAAATAGATGATAGATAGATGATAGATTATGTAGATAGATAGTAGATAAATGATAGATATATGTTGTTAAAATTTGGAGCTCCAGCAGGCCAGGCTAGCGTCGCGGCAGTAGGCAGAGACTCGAGGACACACGGCTGGGGAGGGAAGCTGTATTTCTTTACTCAGAAACAACGATTCATAAACTAACCCAAACTAATCACCAAACAGAACTCTCCTGCATCCTTCTCACATGGCGGCGCCAAGAACTCTCGAACTCTGGAACTCTAGAACTCTGTCAGGGTTCATTGGGGCGGGGACAAGTGGGCCCGTGAAAACTAGCAGGACTGAACCAATTTTCTTGGCAGGGGGAGAGCTAGAACAAACCAATGTAAAGCATACAACAGATATAGATAGATAGATAGATAGATAGATAGATAGATAGATAGATAGATGATAGGTAGACAGATGATGATAATGATAGGTAGATAGACAGCTGATCAATGATGATGACAGATTGATAGATGATATATTGACAGATAGATGATAGATCGATAAGTGATGATAGATAAATGATAGACTGATGACAGATATGATTATGATAGGTAGATAGATAGAGAGATAGATGATAGATGATTTATAGATGACAGGTAGATAGATGATGATAATGATAGGTAGATAGATAGCTGATCGATGATGATGACAGATTGAGAGATGATATATTGAGAGATAGATGATAGATGGATAGATGATTGATAGAGGATAGATGATTGATGATGATAGATGATTGATAGAGGATAGATGATTGTTGGTCTGCTTCTAAATTCTGCTTCTAAGACCCCTTCTGTTGCATTGCTTGCTACTGTGGTCTATTTACATAATCATTGTTTTCATTGGTTTAATCCCCATTGGTTCACGCCCTTTTCCCTTCTCCCCCCCATCCTAAGTACTTCTGCTTCCTGACACTTCTGCCTCAAGAGAGATATATAGGACAGGATTGTGATTAGAGATAGCTAGCTAGATTGAACTGCATCCTCACTTGCTCATCAATAAATATTGAACTGCGTCCCAGCTCAGCCATGAGTCCCTGTTCGTCTCTCTCCTGCCTGTGAAGCCAGCTCAGCCCGGCATATGGTGCCCTGATACAGGGACTGGCACCAACGTGGGACACACTTTGGTTCCCTAAATGGAATTTTGAGGAGCTTTTTGGACTAGGATGCCCTCCAGGGGACTCATGATACAACATAGTGAAATTTAATAATCTGGTTCAAGTTGCGTTTCATAAGAAAGTGATTTGAATGACTGGACTTTTGTATGACATTGACTTAAGAAAAAATGCAAGAGATACCCCAGAGGCAGGAAACACCCTTTCGCTTGATAGGTTCTGCCCTTTGAGGCAGGAAACGCCCCCTCAGGCCTCCTCTTGGCATCACACTGGTTCTTGCTGCTCTCTTACTTGTTCCCATCTGTCTTGTGCCAGTTCTTTTGAAAATTCCTGTACGATATAGGTTTCTATAGGTGAATACCCCACACTCCTGATACTCTGGCCATTAGTTAAAAAGAAAGGGGGAAATGTTGGCCTGCTTCTAAATTCTGCTTCTAAGACCTATTCTGTTGCACTGCTTACGCTGTGGTCTATTGACATAATCACTGTGTTACCTGGGAACTGCCCTGCCTACAGGGCATTGGTTTAATCCCCACTGGTTCACGCCCTTTTCCCTTCTCCCCACCCCCTATCCTACGTACTTCCTCTTCCTGACACTTCTGCCTCAGGAGATATATATAGGACAGGATTGTGATTAGAGATAGCTAGCTAGGTCGAACTGCATCCCCGCTCGCTTGTCAATAAAGATTGAACTGTGTCCCAGCTCAGCCATGAGTCTCTGGTTGTCTCTCTCCCACCTGCAAAGCCAGCCTGGCCCAGCATAAATAGACCACAATATCAAGCAATGCAGCAGACCTGGTGTAATGAACAACAGATGATGATGATAGGTATATAGATAGAGAGATTGATGATAGATAGATAGATATTAATAGATAAATTAATAGATAGATAGATAAGATGATTTATAGATGATAGATGATAATAATGATAGGGAGATAGATAGCTGATAGATGATGATGACAGATTGATTGATAGATGATATATTGACAGAAAGACAGATGATAGATTGATAGATGATTGATAGAGGATAGATGATGATAGATGATAGATGATGATAGAGGATAGATGATGCATGATGATCAATAGATGATAGATAGGTAGATGATTGACAGATGATAGACTGATGACAGATGATGATGATAGATAGAAAGATAGATATATGGATAGATGATAGATGATGATAATGATAGGGACATAGATAACTGATAGATGATGATGATGACAGATTTATTGGTAGATTATATGTTGACAGATAGATGACAGATTGATAGATGATTGACAGATGATAGACTGATGACAGATGATGATGATAGAAAGATAGATATATGGATAGATGATAGATGATGATAATGATAGGGACATAGATAACTGATAGATGATGATGATGACAGATTTATTGGTAGATTATATGTTGACAGATAGATGATAGATTGATAGATGATTGATAGATGATAGACATATGACAGATAGATGATGATGATAGGTAGATAGAGAGATAGATGATAGATAGATGATGGATATTGATAGATAAATTGATAGATGATTTATAGATGACAGGTAGATAGATGATGATAATGATAGGGAGATAGATAGCTCATAGATGATGATGACTGATTGATAGATGATATATTGACAGATAGATAGATAATAGATCAATAGATGATTGATAGAGGATAGATGATAGATGATGATAGATGACAGATAGATGACTGCTAGATGATAGACTGATGACAGATAGATGATGAGAGATAGATAGATAGATATTGATAGCATTAGTCAGTATATGATTCTACTTGGGAGAGCCACTGCAGTTTCCACTGGAGGGGATGGGGACACAGAATTCTGGTGCTAAGAGCCATCTGGAATTACACCCCTGTTAACTTATAATTTTGTAAGTCACTAATTGTTGGTATGCTTCTAAATTCTGCTTCTAAGACCCCTTCTGTTGCATTGGTTGACATTGTGGTCTATTTACATAATCATTGTTTTCAGTGGTTTAATCCCCACTGGTTCATACGCTATTTTCCTTCTCCCCACCACCTATCCTACGTACTTCCACTTCCTGACACTTCTGCCTCAGGAGATATAAAAGACAGGGCTTTCTAATGAAGAGAGATTTAGAAGAGATTAGATTGTTGAACTGCATCCCTGCTCGTCAATAAAGAGATATTGCTTCCCAGCTCAGCCATGAGTCCCTGGTCCCTGTCTCCCACCCACAAAGCTAAGTCAGCAACTAGTAAAAAGAAATTTATAAATGCAAAAATACAATAAAATGCGTATCGATCTAAAAAGTAAGTTCTAAATCGGAAAATAACGTTATAAATATATATTGTTATAGACACAGTTAGATAGTGATAGATAGAAAGTCAGACCGTGTCTGTGAGCTGGGGAGAACCACTGTTGTTTCCAATGGAGGGGACGGGGACACAGGACTCTGGGGGGGTGGGAACAGAGTGGAATTAGACCCCTGTGATCTTGTAATTTTAAAATTACATATTAAATCACTAATTTAAAAAGAAGAAGAAGAAAATGATGTCTTATCTTAAACAAGTTGTTTGTAGGTGATCTAGCTCATGGCTTACTGAGCTTAAAGTTTATAGGATTGGGGAGTTGCCTGGTAGCGCAGTGGGTGAAGTGCAGGTGGCGCAAAGCACAAGGACCGGCATAAGGATCCCGGTTCGAGCTCCTGGCTCCCCACCTGCAGGGGAGTCGCTTCACAGGTGGTGAAGCAGGTCTGCAGGTGTCTGTCTTTCTCTCCCCCCTCTCTGTCTAGCCCTCCTCTCTCCATTTAACTCTGTCCTATCCAACAACAATGACATCAATAACAGCAACAATAATAAGTACAGTAATAAAACAACAACGGCCACAAAAAAGGGAAAATAAATATTTTTAAAAAAATATTTTAAGTTTACAAGATTCCCTTTATGGATCTGAAACTCATTCTGAATTGCTTGGCATTGATTAAGGGAGCAAGCAAGTTAGAAGTCTGGTTTTCACATTTCACCTCCATGAAATGTTATGGTTTCTCATTTGACTGAAACGGCCTAAGACTCAGGTGTTCTAATGTAGCCAAGATTTAGTTCTTAAGCAAACACACCTGTTCAAACATGGCACCTGATCAAATAGGCATCTGAAAGGCTTTTTGTTTGGGCTCACCAGGCTGAGGGCACCTGTTCCCAGGCACCAGGACCCTGTTTCAAACCCCAGGTCCCCACCTGCAGGGGGGAAGCTTCACGAGGGGAGGAGCAGGGCTGCAGGGGTCTATCTCTCTGGTCTATTCCTTAAAATTGTGTAGAATGAAATGGAATCAAATAGAAGAGTCTAGAATATGATAGAAGGGGCCAGGTGGGGACTCACTTGGCTGAGTGCACAAGTTCCCAGGCACAAGGATCTGGGTTCAAGCCCCCAGGCCCCATCTGCAGGGGGGAAAGCTTTTCAAGTGATAAAGTAGGGCTGCAGGTATCTCTCTGTTTCTCTCTCTCTCTATCTCTCCCTTCCCTCTCGATAACTCTCTGTCTCTATCCAGTAAATAAAGATCAGAAAAAAATTAAATATGGTAGAATGGAATATTTAGAATAGAATATTTAGAATAGAATAGAATGTTTAGAAAAGAACAGAATAGAATAGAATAGAGTAGAGTAGAGTAGAGTAGAGTAGAGTAGAGTAGAGTAGAGTAGAGTAGAGTAGAGTAGAGTAGAATAGAATAGAATATTTGGAATAGGGAGTTGGGCAGTAGCTCAGTGGGTTAAGCGCACATGGTGCATAGAGCAAGGACTCACATAAGGATCCTGGTTTGAGCCCCCATTTCCCCACCTGCAGGGGAGTCACTTCACAGGCGGTGAAGCAGGTCTGCAGGTATCTGTCTTTCTCTCCCCCTCTGTCTTACCCTCCTCTCTCCATTTCTTTCTGTCCTATCCAACAATGACAGCAATAATAACAATAATAACTACAATAATAAAACAAGGGCAACAAAAGGGAATAATTTTTTTAAAAGAATATTTAGATTAGAATATTAGAATATTAGAATAGGGTAGGTTAGGATAGAGTATGCTGGAAAGGAATAGAATAGAATAGAATATAGAATTGAATTGAATTGAATTGAGTTGAGTTGAATTGAATTGTATTGAATTGAGTTGAGTTGAGTAGAGTGAGTTGAGCTGAATTGAATTGAGTGGAGTGGAGTGGAGTGGAGTGGAGTGGAGTGGAGTGGAGTGGAGTGGAGTGGAGTGGAGTTGAATTGAATTGAATTGAATTGAATATGCTGGAATAGAACAGAATGGAATGGAATAGAATCTACTAGAATGGAATAGAATCAGGTGAACAGTCTAGTTTCTCTTTCTTCTGACATGGTACACCTGACATTTTGGGCTCAGTCTCCAACACCACCTGATGTCTCAGCTCTCTCTCTCCCTCTCTCTCTTTCTCATTAGAATAAATAAAAGTTTTTTTTTAATAATGTATTTTTTTCTATTTTATTGGAACAGAGAGAAACTGAATGGTGAGGGGGAGACAGAGAGACAGATAGACCCCTGCTGCCCTGCTCCACCACCTGTGAAGCTTCCCCCCTGCAGGTGGGGACCAGGGGCTTGAACCTAGGTCCTTGTGCCTGGGAACAGGTGCCCTCAGTCAGGTGAGCCCCCACCTGGCCCCTTCTATCCTATTTTAGACTGTTCACCTGATTCTGTTCCATTCTAGCAGATTCTATTCTATTCTATTCTATTCTATTCTATTCTATTCTATTCTATTCTATTCTATTCTATTCTATTCTATTCTATTCTATTCCAGCAGATTTTATTCTATTCTTTCTGTTATTCTATTATATTCTATTCTTCTATTCCAGCATATTCTATTCTTTCTATTATTCTATTCTATTCTTTCTATTATTCTATTCTGTTCTATTCTTCTATTCTATTCCAGCATATTCTATTCTTTATATTATTCTATTCTATTCCAGCATATTCCTTCTATTCATACTATTATTCTATTCTATTCTATTCTATTCTATTCTATTCTATTTTATCTATTCTATCCTATTTTGTTCTATTCCAGAATATCCTATTCTATTCTTTTTATTATTCTATTCTATTCTGTTCTGTTCTATTCCAGCATATTCTATTCTATTCTTTCTATTATTCTATTCTATTCTATTCCATTCCATTCCATTCATCTAAATTATACCATAGTCTATTCTATTCTATCATTTATTAAATTTAAAATTTTTTTGATTTTATTTATTTTTTATATTTTATAGAACAGAGACAGATTGAGAGGGGAGAGGATAAGAGAGACAGAGAGACCCCTGCAGCCCTGCTCCACCACTCATGACACTTCCCCCCTGCAGGTGGGGACCAGGGGCTTGAACCTGGGTCCTTGTGCCTGGGAACAGGTCCACTCAGCCAGGTGAGCCCCCCACCCATCCTTCCTAGTAGATCTTAATATCAAAATTCTCTACCTTTGGAAAACACACCTTTATTTTATTTTTTACTAGTTTGTTGGTATGCTTCTGGATTCTGCTTGTGAAGCCTTCTGTTTTTATCATCACATTGGGTTCGCTTGAGTTGCTTGCAATGTGTTCTGTTTGCACGTCCACTGTTGGCTGGGTACCCCCCTGCCTCAGGGACATTGGTTTGGTCTTCCCCCGCCACCTCTGGAACATTTGGTTTAGTCATCACTGGTTCCTGCTTCTTTCTTCTCCCCGCCCCCTATTGTATGTATTTCCTTGGTTCCTGACTCTTCCGCCAGAGGAGAGAGATGGAGGACAGAATTGGGTTGTGAAAAGATTAGATTAGTTTGTTGAATCGCATCCCCGCTCGTGAATAAAGATTGAACTGCGTTCTCAGTTCAGCCATGAGTCTCTGGTCATCTCTGTCTCCCGCCCATGAAGCCAGCCTGGCAAAAACGACAAAATGGCGCCCGAACAGGGACCAGAATCTTGACTCCACACACATGCAACAGACCAACGGAGACCACATAAGTAAAGCGGCCATGGCCTGACTTTCTACTTATGGAGAGGTTTCCAAAAGCCTCTACCCTTTCTTCATGAGACAGTTTCTCTGTCTCTGGAACATTTCGCTCCGGGCCACACTTTGGTTTCCGACCACCACTGGAGCCTGCTTGCCGCCGCAAGACGCGGGGCACTGGGCGCGGGCTCCCTCCTCACTGCTCAGCTACCGGGGACAGGGTGGCAGCCCATCCTGGCCCCCACCCCAGGGCACCTCAGCCCGTGCCTTCTGCATGGCTGGCCCGCCTGCCCTCCTGCTATGACACCTGGGCAGATCCTGGAGCCCCCGGTGACTGCGGGCTCCCTGTCAGGACTGGCCCCCTGGCCGAGATCCCCAGCTCGGCTCTGATGGCAGAGAAGCTAGAATACACAGACATGCGTGCAGTGACCACACCCCTGCACTTCCTAGAGGTGAAGTTGGGCAAGAGGCCACCGCCGGACAACGCACCCCCCAAAACCAATGATGTGACTTGGCAGGACCTGAAGATACAGATTCACAGACTCCAAAGCTCACTCTCTACAGAAAAGCAGAATTCCAGTGGCTGACCTTCCCCATGGAGATAGACGTGCAGCATTTCATCCCCTGGCATTTCTTCCCCTAGCCATCTACTTTGGACTGGCAATTCTATCGGACTTACTGGTACACAGCTCTATAGCAGCTTCCCGTTATGCTGCTGAGTTTCTCAAAGACTGACTGCAGCCAGCTGCCTTGGGACTCTATAGCTCACACACCCCCGCCCTTGCTAAGTAATGCCCACAGAGGCAGGAAACACCTGTTGAGGCATGAAGCGCCCCCAGAGGCAAGAGATACCCACAGAGGCAGGAAATATCCTTTAGCCTGATAGACCTTGCCCACAGAGGCAAGAAATGCCCCCCTCAGGCCTTCCCTTGGCATCACACTGGTTCTTGCTGCTCTCTTGCTTGTTCCTCCATGTCTTGTGCCAGTTTTTTTTTTAAATGCCTGTACAATATAGGTTTCTGTTCACCCCATACTCCTGATACTATGACCATTAGTTAAAAAGAAAAGGGGGAATTGTTGGTCTGCTTCTGGATTCTGCTTGTGAAACCTTTTGTTTTTATCATCACATTGGGTTCGCTTGTGTTGCTTGCGATGTGTTCTGTTTGCACGTCCACTATTGGCTGGGCACCCCCTGCCTCTGGGACATTGGTTTGGTCTTCTCCCCCCCCCCCCCCCCCCCGCCTCTGGGACATTTGGTTTAGTCATCGCTGGTTGTCACTTCTTTCTTCTCCCCGCCCCCTATCGTGCATATTTCCTTGGTTCCTGACTCTTCTGCCAGAGGAGAGAGGTGTAGAACAGAATTGGGTTGTGATTAGATTAGATTAGTTTGTTGAATCACATCCCCACTCGTGAATAAAGATTGAACTGCGTTCTCAGCGTAGCCAGGAGTCTCTGGTCATCTCTGTCTCCCGCCCGTGAAGCCAGCCCAGCAAAAAAGACATTTGCTTTTTCTGTCTCTGTACAAATGAAAGAAAATGTCCTATATTGAGGATGATATTTTTTCCTTATCTCCAGGACCCAGACTCCTGGATTTTAAACAGCTCAAAACAGAAATATAGAATAGCTTACCTCATCTTCTGCCTGGGACCAGTACATTCTTGTGAAAAATAAAGATTTTCATGGAGAGAGTAGGGGAAGACAGATGGGGAGAGAAAGATAGACACATGTAGACCTGGTTCACTGCCTGTAAAGCGACTCCCCTGCTGATGGGGAGTCAGGGGCTTGAACCGGGATCCTTACGCCGGTCCTTGCACCTTGCGCCACCTGCGCATAATCCAACTCCCTCAATGTAGTTTTGACATGCATTTCTTTCATAAGCATTCCTTCTCTCGTGTTATTATTATTATTATTTTCTTTACTTCCAAGGTTATCACTGGGGCTAATAAAAATATATAAAAGAAAACACAGGTGTGCTGATATTGCTTTATTTAATCATTTAAAATGGAAGTAATTCACAAGATCTAAGGAAAGAGAACCATAAGCCCAAATCATTACTTTCTGGATAGGAGAAATTATCATTGGAGAACCTATCATCCTGTTTTCTTGCTGGGTGATTCCAATGCAAATTGTAGATGCTGACAACTCTTGGGTACATTGTGCAGTATGATCCTCTGTAAGCATGTAAAATAAGAAAGAAAGAAAGAAACTATGGAGTGGATGTTAAAGATTATAATATTAACAAGAATGCAAGTGAATATGCTATAAGTATCTTAAAGAAAGTTGCGACATCTTGAATTCATTCCACAGAATGCCGGTATCAGTATATATGGATTCTGCATGGGAATAGTTGACAAAACAATGGTATAATCGTATTTCACCTATATAACAAGTTTGGGGGGGGGCAGGTGGTGGCACGCCCGGTTGAGTACACATGTTACAATGCACAAGGACCCAGGTTCAAGCCCCTGATCCCCAACTGCAGGGGATGAATTATGAGTAGTGAAGCAGGGCTACAGGTGTCTCTCTGACTCTGCTTCTCTTCATTAGAATCGAATACAATGGGATAGGATAGGATAATGAATAGAAAGAATAGAATAGAGAAGAATAGGGGAGAATAGAATAGAATAGTGTTGGGACCATGTGTAAGCCTGATAGAGCTTAGGGAGAACCACCCCCATCTTTGGATGGAGGTCTGAGAAGATAACCTCTTGGTAAGTCTCTCTCAACCGAGGTGAGCATAAGGGGGGAAACTCAGACTTGGTTCTTTCCTTCTTGACTCTCAGGCCTACAGAAACCCCAGTACTTCCCTCCATTAACTGCAGGCCACATGGCTGCAGATTCACTCATTCAAAGTCACCTTCTGATCACAGAAGAACACACCTTATCACACACTTCATCACACACCTCAGACCCCAGACAAGAGAAATTCCAAACTATATGGCCTGTTGATATCCATCTCCTCTCTGTCTCACCCTACTGGTTTAACCCCTATGCTTCTCTCGAATACCTTTGGATAATTAAGTTGCTTGTGTCATGGAGAATAACTGTCTTGTATCTCATCAATTCCTGTCATACCAGCCCCCTACCTTAGGGGCAGGCTGACTGTTAAGAAACCTGTAATTTCTGATATATTTCAACAATAATTACCTCCATTGCTTTTCTATTTAACTCATGTCCACTTTGCTAATAAACAGACTCTAGGATTCTGGGACTCTAGGACTCAGATTCTAGGCACACTAAGAGTCCCCTGGTGTCTTTTACTTCGTGTCACCCCTGTCATGAGCGAGAAAGAACCAGCCCGTTACCTTTCCCCTGGAGACCACCCAGCCGGAGAGAGAGATATACCAAAAGAATAGTATAGGATATATAGAATAGGATAGAAGAATAGAACAGAATATAATAAAATAGAGTAGAATAGAATAGAACAGAAGAAAAGAATATAATAGATTAGGATATATAGAACAGGATAGAATAGCATAGAAGAGTAGAACAGAATTGAATAGAATACTGTAGAGTAGAGTAGAGTAGAATAGAATAAAATAAATAGGATGGGTAGGATAAGATAGAAGAATAGAATAAAGTAGAATAGAATACATAGAATATGTTATATAGAATAGGATAGAATAGAACAGAATAGACTAGACTAGAATAGAATAGAGCAGAATAGAATAGGATAGGATAGGATAGGATAGGATAGGATAGGATAGGATAGGATAGGATAGGATAGGATAGGATAGAATAGGATGAAAGAATAGAATACAATAGATTAGAATAAATAGAATAGGATATATGGAATAGGATAGAAGAATAGAATAGAATAGAATAGGGTAGGGTAGAAAAGAATAGAATAGAACAGCATAGAATAGAATAGAATAGAATAGAATAGAATAGAATAGAATAGAATAGAATAGAATAGAATAGAATAGAATAGAATAGAATAGAATAGAATAGAATGGCTAGAATAGCAAGAACAGCACAGAATAGAATACAATAGAACAGAATACAATAGAATATATCCTTCTCCCCTCTCTGTTTCTCTCATCTCTATCCAATAATAAATAAAAATATTTTAAAAATAAGTATGTTAAGGTGTAAGCATGCAAATACATATTTACAGAGACAAGAGAGAGAAATGATAGACTGATTCTCTGGTTGAGTGCACACATGACAGCTTAAAAAGACCCAGGTTCAAGACTCCAGTTCCCACCTGCACTGGGGAACCTTCATGAGCTGAGCTGCAGGTGTCTCTCTGTTTCTCCTGCTCTGCCTTCCCCTTCCCTTTAATTTTTCTCTATATTTATCATAAATAAAAATGTCTTTAAAATAAATAATAAAAACCAAATAGCATAGCTATTGCTTCCCACTAGATCAAGACCTATATATCTTTCATTCTGAGATGGGACCAGCTCAACAAACAAATTGACTGAAATTATGAAGAGATCTTGGACTCACCAAGCTGATGTTCATACAGGAGGGCAGGTATCTGTGTTAAAAACGTCAATTGATTAATTAAATAAATCAGGGAGGGTGGAGACAGAGAGTGATCGCCCGTGATATTTCAGAAGAGATTTTCAACTAGACACGTTGGGATGAACATGGGACTTACAAAATACAGTGTCTTTTTTTTTTTAATTCAAAATACAAAGGTTTTTGACAATTCATTTCAGAGAGAAAAATGAACTCACCTGTGTCAGCGATATATACTATATTCTCGCTGGGAATGCCACTCTGCTCAGCTACCCTTGTCAGTGCTAGTTTGCCTTCCTCGGTAACTTCAGGTGCTCTTCCTGAATTTTGCAAAGAATGAGATATGGAGACACTTTCCATTACCATCTCAAAGAAATGATCTTTATTTATTTATTTTGGTTTGATTGTTTTTACTAAGAGACTGGCTTATCTATTTTTGACATTTCTGGATAAGACTTTATGATTAGTGATTTCATATTGATTTCCAAAATGACAAGATCACAGGGGTCTAATTCCACTCTGTTCCCACCACCAGAGTTCTGGGTCGCCATCCCCTCCACTGGAGACTGCAATGGTTCTCCCAAGCGCACAGATCCATGGGCTTTTAAAAAAAAAATTTATATATATATTTATTTATTTATTCTCCCTTTTTTAAAAATTTATTTATTTATTTTTTTATTCCCTTTTGTTGCCCTTGTTGTTTTATTGTTGTAGTTATTATTGTTGTTGTTGTTGTTGGATAGGACAGAGAGAAATGGAGAGAGGAGGGGAAGACAGAGAGGAGGAGAGAAAGATAGACACCTGCAGACCTGCTTCACCGCCTGTGAAGCGACTCCCCTGCAGGTGGGGAGCCGGGGTTCGAACCGGGATCCTTATGCCGGTCCTTGTGCTTTGCGCCACCTGCGCTTAACCCGCTGCGCTACAGCCCGACTCCCTTATTCTCCCTTTTGTTGCCCTTGTTGTTTTTTTATTGTTGTTGTTGTTGTTGTTATTGTTATTGATGTTGTTGTTGTTGAATAGGACAGAGAGAAATGGAGAGAGGAGGGGAAGACAGAGAGGGGGAGAGAAAGACAGACACCTGCAGACTTGCTTCACTGCCTGTGAAGCGACTCCCCTGCAGGTGGGGAGCCGGGGGCTTGAACCCGGATCCTTCCGCCGGTCCTTGTGCTTTGTGCCACGTGTGCTTAACCCGCTGTGCTATCGCCAGACTCCCACCATGGGCTGACTTTCTATCTGTAAGTATATATTATCATCATCTATCTATATATTTATATCTGTTTCTATATATCTAATCATGCATCTATAATCTATATTCTACTTTTATATCTACAGCTATCTATATGTCTACATATATCTATATATCTATATTTATATAAATAATATAGATATCTATATCTATTATATATCTATATCTATAGATAAATCTATACCTATCTATATAACTATATCTATATTTTCCCATGTAGACTTCCACTCAAAGTCACCCTTGCACCTGTTATTACATCTGAGAGTCCTTCCTTCTTTCCCTCTCTTTTCTCAGATGTGAGAAATATATACATATATAAATATATGTCCTATCACTCTGCAGTGCTCAGAACCACTATGAAAATTAAAGACCCATTCTCCTCTGAGCTCAGAAATGGCTCACATCAGACACGGCCTCCTACGTTACAACGGGAAAGATGATGACAGATGAATGGCTCCTGGAGCTAGAACTCTTCTTTTTTCAACTCAACCAACTTTCAAGAAACGATTCCCATCGATTCTTGAAAAAAAGAAAATCTCTCAAACGAGTGGGGACGAGTGATTTGGACTTTGCTTGGAACTCTGAGAAGAAAATAATTCACCTTGACAGGTGGACCCAGACCCCCAGGCTGTTTCTATCTTTCCCTGGTGGGTTGAGATCTGGAGAGGGGGAGTGGAGAAGCAGTGACAGAAGCCACAACCCCCCAGCTGCTTTCCAATAAGAATTTGGGTCCGTTACCCTCAACTTGATTCAACAACGGTAGAGAATGTTCAACCCTCCGAAGGGAGGCTGGACAACATATTCTGTGTTACACCTGAGGAAGATGGGTCCCGATATTGAGACAGCTTGGAATGTTCCTACTCATGACCACAGAATGTGAGCTCAGATCTACAGGGATGTAGAGGTCTTACAGGCCCCAGAATATGGGCCCTAGATCACATCAAATCGATGGGGTTGACAGTCAAAAATATTTATACCCCTTTCCCATATTAGGGAGCTACTCTCTTCCCTGATCCAGCTTTCTGGTCCTTTTTGCAGCCATGACATCATCTCCCCAGACAATCACATGGATCCACCTGCATATCAATTTCAGGCTCAGGCAAAAAAAGAAAAAGAAAAAAACTAGTATAGCCACAGGCCCTTTGGAATAGAACAAAAATATGCCTACTAGCTATCTACAAAATGGAGGAACCCCTCCCCAACTCTTCATCTGCACTATTCCAGCCTTTAGGTCCATGATTGGTCAACAATTTGTTTGGCTTTATATGCTAACTCTCTTTTCAGCCACCAGGTTCCAGATGCTACCATGATGCCGACCAGACTTCCCTGCACAGATGACCCCACCAATATGTCCTGGAGCTCCGCTTCCCCAGAGCCCTTCCCCACCAGGGGAGAAAGACAGGCTGGGAGTGTGGATCCACCTGTCAACACCCATGTTCAGCGGGGAAGCAATGACAGAAGCCAGACCTTCCACCTTCTTCATCCCACAATGACCTTGGGTCCATGCTCCCATAGGGATAAAGAATGGGAAAGCTATCAGGGGAGGGGGTGGGATATGGAGATCTGGTGGTGGGAATCATGTGAAGTTCTACCCCTCTTATCCTATGGTTTTTCAATATTTCCTTTTTATATATGAAATTTTTAAAGAGCATAAAATAAATAATAATAATAATAATTTTGGTCCAGGCTCCTAGAGGGTGAGAAATGTCAGGGGAAGATGCCCAGAGGGCTCTGAACCCCAACTCTATCATGACCCAAAGAGAGAGAGGAGAGGGAAAAAAGGAAGGACAGTCGGAAGGAGACACAGGTGGAGGTGTGGCTTAGACAGGAAGAGAAGGCAGGACCAGGGAAAAAATAGGCAAAGATATATAAATCTAGACAGTGCTAGAAATAAAATCAGGCCATGTTTGTGAGCTTGGGAGAACCACTGAAGTTTCCACTGGAGGGGATGGGGACACAGAACTCAATATTAAATCACTAGTACCTCACCATTCTGTGAGTCCAAATGAAATCATTAGTAGTAAGCAAATCATAAATAAATATTATAAACTTTGTATACAGAGGCTGATCAGAAGGGACTGAGCCAGGACGCACCTACAAGTCCCAAGACAATGGATTGCTGGCCGGTATTTCTATGGTCATCAGAAATTAGAATTTCGAATTCGGACACACGATTAATTAGGAAATAATTCTTTCCTTTGACTGTGATAGAAAGAAATGGAGAGTTTCATGTCAGAATCAACAGAGTTTCAGGTACTGCAAAGAATGCATTTTTAACTCTTCATTTAATTGCCTCCTTTAACAAAATATTTCTTTTACTATTGGATAGAGACAGAGACAAATTGAGAGGGGACGGGAGAGACAGAGAGACATCTGTGTAACTGCTTCACCACTCACACTCTCTTTTCACTCCACCCTCTCTACATCACATCCTGTTTTACACCCTACCACTTCCTTCCTGGAGAGTATAAATGCAGATGAATAAAGCCAGCTCAGCCATGAGTCCCAGGTCGTCTCTCTCCTGCCCATGAAGCTAGACTGGCATCTGGCGCTTGAACAGGGACGGACATATGGCGCACCAACGTGGGACCTAACCTGCCCATCCCCCAGATAGGTAAACCTGGCTTCCCATCTGCCATGGATTGCCTTTCTACTTATGAGGAGGTTTCCCAAAGCCTCTACTCTTTCTTCATGGGACATTTTCTCTGTCTCTGGAACATTTAACTCCAGGCCACACTTTGGTTCCTCATGACCATGATCGTAGAGCTTGGGAGATGTGTGGAGATTTCCCCCTGGGACTTTCTGGACTCCCTCTCCCATGTTTCCCATGGAGAAGGACTACTCTAACTTGAAGAACATTCTGCAGTACCCTGGAAGTCCCTAAGAATGGAGACACGTGGTTAGTTCTATCCTCCTGATTTGATTCTTTCTTCGATGGGAAGACGTTTTTAAAAATGGGTGTCGGGAGTCAGGAGATAGAGCAGTGGGTTAAGTGCATGTGACACAAAGCCAAGGACTAGTGAAGGATCCTGGTTCCAGCCCCCGGCTCCCCACCTGCAGGGGAGTCGCTTCCCAGGCGGTGAAGCAGGTCTGCAGGTGTCTGTCTTTCTCTCCCCCTCTCTGTCTTCCCCTCCTCTCTCCAATTCTCTCTGTCCTATCTAACAATGATGACATCAATAATAACTTCAACAACAATAACCACAAGGGCAACAAAAGGGGAAATAAATAAATAAAATAAAATAAATTTAAAAAAAATTTTAAATGGGTGTCTGCAGCAATCCCTGAGGACCCATCAGAAGCACCCTAAATGGAATTTCAAGGAGATATTTAGACTAGGATGCCCTCTGGGGACTTGTAATTCTACGTAGTGAGATCTAAATAATCTGGTTCAAGGTGAAAAAAATAAAAACTACCTACCACTTTTCTCTCAACTACCCCCTCATTGTTCTCTCTCAATATCTTAAGTTTGCTGTCTGCTTTCAGTTGCGTTTCATAAGAGAGTGATTTGAATGACTGAATTTTTGTATGACATTGACTTTACACAAAAAAAAAAAAAATGCTGGATGCAGCCATGATTTCTAGAGACATCCAGAAACAGTCCAAAAAGTTGTTTTTTCCTCTTTGGATTTTTTTTTCCATCTTGGTATTAATGTGAAACATTTAATCCTGAAAACTGTATGAGTATGGGTGGGGTAGAGAGAACAATGGTTATGTGAATGATTCTCATGCCTGTGGCTTCTAACCATGGTTCTTCTATTGAGCTTATACTGTTTAAACAACCTTGAAATCATACTAGAAAGGACTTCCAAAATGATAAAGGGACTTAAACCAATTATAACGGAGTTATCAATTATAGTGAACATCTAATCTGCTACAAGTGTAGCTTCACAAGTAAGTGAATTACAGCTGTCAGGTCTTCACATGAAGAAGCACCTGCTCATACGGAATCCCCAGAATTCCATCTTGGACCCCTGACCTCTGACATCGCCCACAACTACAGCTACCCCCGAAACCCATGATGTGACCTGACAGGATCTGGAGAACCTGATTCACGGACTCCGAAGGACAAGACTTCCCTACCGCCTTTCTCTCACCCATCGCTGTCTGCCCTTCCTGCTTCTGCTTCACCTGTCACGTTTTGGCGGTTCCAGCTCACTCTCTACAGAGAAGAAAAGTTCCAGTGGCTGTCCTCCTCCATCGAGATAGACGTGCTGCATTTCTTCCCTGGTCATTGACATTGGACTGACTCTTCTATCGGACTTGCTGGTACACCTTTGGACACTCCCTTTACACTGCTGGACTTCTCGAGGACGGACTGTAGCAGTCCATGGACCTTTCCGCCAGCTGTCTCAGAACTTTGCAACGCCAGATCATCCCTCTCGCCCCTCAGACTTATCAGGCCCCCACTCCTCCCCCCATCAGGCAGCCCTCCTCTCTGCCTACCAGACCTCTCTTCAGGCTCACTCTGTCCCTTGCTACTCTTACTTATCCCTCCCTGTCTTGTGCCAGTTCTTTTTGAAGACACTTTCATGCTATCGTTCTGTTTTCTTCCCAACAGGTTTCTGTTCACTCCAACACTGCTATTCCCCTGAGAGTGATGGAGCCTTTTACAGACACTGACCCAGTTATATAAGGCCATTAAGTAAGAGGGAGATGTTGGGAAATTGTGAGGATGTGGTTGAGCTTGGCAGGGCTTGAGCCTGAGAGGTGTGTCAATCCTGTTAGTCTCTCTCTCTACCGAGAGGTTGACCAAGGAGGGACAGTGGAACCCCAAAGGTGTGCCTCCTCTTATCAGACTCCCTGCCTCACAAAGCGTCCAGCATTCCTGATACGATGGCCATTAGATAAAAAGAAAGGGGGAGATGTTGGACAGCTCCCCCTGCTTAACGCTGCAGTCTCTTTACATAATCACTGTTTTACCTGAGAACCACCCGCCTGCAGGGCACTGGTTTAATCCCACTGGTTCACACTCTCTTTTTCCTCTGCCTCCTCTCCTAGTCACACCCTGTTTTCCACCACTAGTTTGCACTCTCTTTTCACTCCACCCTCTCTAAGTCACATCCTGTTGTCCACCCTACTATTTCCTACTTGGTGAGTATAAATACAGCTGCTCTTGTGATTAAACACTCATGGGATTGCCTTCCAGCTCCGAGAGTCCCAAAGTCTCTCTCCTGCGATGCTACCCTAACACTAGTTCCTGATCCCTCTCCCACACAGCAGCCTAGGTTGGCTCCTGTCGAGTTCTCTCCAAATCAGAGAGCACTTGCTTGGGAAGAAGCACCCTCAGGCTATCCCAGCAGTAATCAAGTTAAAATACATAGATAAAATGTAACTCAGAAATATAAAAATAACGTTAAAATAGAGAGAATGAGATAATTATACATATAGATAGATAGTCCTGGCAAGAATAGTCAGCTTGGATTAGAGAATGGATTCTTTGCAAAGACTGTTACTCACATTCAACCACATAGCGACCATTTTCTATCTCCGTTGCCACTACACTCCGCTTACTGCATACCCCGTTTTCCCTTGAAATCAAAAGGGAAAAACATCAGCTTTCTGGCCCCCCTCCATTACCCAGGGTGGGACAGACTCACCTTCCTAAGTGAGTCTCTACACAGGACAGAAAACAATGTCATATTTATCAAAAATACTTCATGTAAACACTGCAAAAGCATTGCTTTGACTTGGGGGATATTATTTTCTTCTTGAAATTTGAGATTGGTGCAAAAATAGATGATAGATGATGATAGATTGATAGGTAGATAATATAGATAGATATAATGAATGATAGATTAGATGATGACAGGTAGACAGAAGATAGACAGATAGATGACAGATATACATAGATAGGTGATAGATGATAATAGATGATAGATAGATAGATAGATTACATAGATAGATGATAGATAATGGAAGGTAGATTCGATGATGATAGATGATTGATAGATAGGTGTTAGATGTACATAGACGATAATAGATAGATAGATACAGATAGATAAGTAGATAGATATACATGATAGATATATTTAGATAGATGATAATAGATACATAGATGATAGATGGTATATATGCCTTTTCATGGATGTATAACTTTAAAAAATACATAGGTAATATTTTTATCTATACAGAAATTCTGACATTCATTGTAATATGTTTAATCAAATGTAAATTGACTATATAAATATATTATATGAATCAAATACAAATATGATTAAATACTAAATTACTAAACAAAAAAGGCTGGGGGATGGCTGGTGGACCACCTGGCTGAGTGCACCTGTTCCCAATTACAAGGACCCGGGTTCGAGCCCCCAACTCCCACCTGCAAGGGGGGGAGCTTCTGAGTGGTAGAGCAGGACTGCAGAGGTCTCTGTCTCTAACTCATGACTCCTGGCTGTCAATATCCAATAAATAAATAATATGGGTATATCAGTCATAAATTTCAGGGTTTCCAAACCGATTAATTAATCAACATATTTCCAACGATGTTGACCAATGTCTAGACTCTCCAAGCTACACCCCTAAGATCATCACTATCTGATTAGGGCCTAGAGACTACAGGCTTTAATAAAAAAATAAATATATTGATTGATTGAGAAATCAACTCTGGATATTCCATTCCACGTCAGAGACCAGACGACCAAAGTCAATGCCATTTGTGATTTTTCAAGGTGGGTGAATTTTGCTTACCTCACGTAAAATACAAATGTCAGAGTAGCACATGTCTCACCGCAGTCTATCTGCCTCATGTAAATTCGCATGGGACCATTTTCTCGGATCAAGGAACCATCAGTGGCAGCCATATAATAAGTATTCCATGCTCCTTCTGTCTGAAAAAGAGAGAGAGAGAAAAAAGAAAAGAAAAATCCCATTAGGATACGAGTCTGCTTTTCTCTTCTGCCACTAGACTTTGGCTGAATATTGTACTTCCTTAGCTTCAGAAAAAGTAATAATAATTCCATCTTTCTTTGATTAGGCAAAGAAGGGACCATGCTCCACCTCCAGCAAAAATAAATTATAATAATAATATCATCATCAAAAAGGTAGGAAAAGAAATAAGAAATTTTTTTCAGCCTCCTTTTGTCAATATCCAGGGACCTCTTCTGTCCAGAGCCCGACCCTATTATGAAAAGATAGAAAGGGGAAAAAAAGGCAGGAATTCAACAAGAAAATGGGTAAAATGTAAAAATATAGATACTTATAGAAATAATAGTCAGCCCATGTTTGTGAGCTGGGGAGAACCACTGTAGTTTCCAACGGAGGGGATGGGCACACAGGACTCTGGGGGTGGGAACAGAGTGGAAATAGACACCTGGTATCTTATAATTTTGTAAATCAATATTAAATCAATAATAAAATCAATTCTCTGAGCCGGGTGGGGGCCCACCTAGCTAAGCACACCTGTTCCCAGGCTCAAGGACGTGGGTTTGAGCCCCTGGTCCCCACCTGCAGGGGGGAAGCTTCACAAGTGGTGGAGCGGGGCTACAGGGGTCTCTCTGTCTCTCTCCCTCTCTCTCTCTTTTTCATGATTCCTGACTGTCTTGATCCAACAAGTAAATAAAGTGTTTTTTTATTTTCAAAAAATAAATAAATAAAAGAAGGAACCCTATTCAAAAAGAAAGGCTAGTGAAGACAGTCATTTTTATAGTTTTTATAATTCCACACAAATTATAGAGAGATGACAGATAATTGATAGATAGATAGATAGACAGACAGGTAGCTAGATGATAGAAAGATAGATAGATAAATAGACAGATAGGTAGATAGATAGATGATAGACAGGTAGATAGATGATAGACAGGTAGATACATGATAGATAGATAGATGATTGAGAGAGAGAGAGAGAGAGAGAGATAGATAGATAGATAGATAATTACAGTGTGGAAGCACGCAGACCTGGGAAACAAAGACAGGGCTTAATCTTTATGAAGATTCAGATGTGCATGGATTCAGATGCCCCTATATAAACTCTAGCGAGAAAGACACACGTTCACACACAGACAGACAGACACATGGCTCCCAGATCAGTAAGTCCAAGAGCTAGAAGGTAGCAAAGAGCTCTGGGGGAAATAACAATAATAATAATAATAGTAATAATGGTTCTGCACACAGACTCTAATAATAATAATAATAATAATAATAATAATAATAATAATAATAATAATAATGGTTCTGCACACAGACTCTCCTGCCTGAGGCTCTGAGGCCCCAGGTTCCATCCCCAGCACCACCGGCAGCCAGGGCTCAGCAGGGCTCTGTGGAAAGAAAAAAAAATTAATTCATCAATCAATCAACAATAAATAAATCCCAATTACAATTAGATCTCCCTGCCCGAGAGCACCAGCCACTCCAAGGACAAGAACCAGCAGCAAACACTTCATCCTGGAGGTCGTGGGTGGCTGTCGCTGGGAAAAGCTGAGAGAGAGACAGACAGAATGAAAAGAAGAATGAATTCCGTCAGACCTGGTCCGCCTCTTTATAATTCTGCAAAGTCCTGGTACCCTCCCATCACCCCACCCAGCCCCGGATCTGGGTGCTGATCAAATCTGATAAAAATCCAAATGGACAAGTGTGAAGACAGCCTTTCCCTGCATGATCTGGGAAGGAAGGAAGCCCCAGGAAATTCAGATTATTGACCTTTCAAATGAAACGCATCATCTACCCTGAGAGCTTAAAGATGCACAGAAATGATCTGTTATTATTATTATTAATTATTATTACTTTTTTTTACGCAGGTAAGAGTGTAAAACCCAGAACTCCGCTAGTAGAAATGAGGTAGAATCAGACCCCTGTTCTCTCATCATTTTGTAAATCAATCTTAAATTCCTGAAAAAAAAAGCATAAGACCAAATAATAAAATAGATATACATTGAAAAACAATTCATAAAAAAAACCCCATTAAATAGACGCTCCTTTGACGTCTTAAGTGCTTCAATTGAAGGAACATATTATACTCAGAGCCATGGTCTATGCAACAAAACGTTGGAGACATTCGATCCATTTTTCCCCCTTTCTTATAAATTGAATATTGATCAGTGTAAGATATTAGGAGTGTATATTAACACTCCTAGTCCCACCGCCAAAATTACAATTTTGCAAATCAATATTAAATCACTAAGAAAAAAAAGGATACATACATCCAAAATTAAAATAAAATACATAAATCCAAAATCCAAAATTTAAACAAAGCAGAATAAAATTATATATTATTACATCCTATAGTGCAATTATAGATGTAATAAATAAAAGAAGTAATTCCTAAATTCCAAAATACAATTAAAAAATAGTTGTAGATATAGATAGATATCATCTGTTAGCTCATAATTTTGCAAGCCCATTATGAAATTACTCCTAAAAAACATAATTCACAAATCCAAAAATAAAATAAAATAAAAGATAAATTAAAAATATAGAGATTTTTAAAGTAATTCATAAATCTAAAACTAAAATAATAAAAGTACAGAGAGATAAAAAATTAATTTTTAAATGTAAAAATCAAATTAAATATATATAGTTATAGACATTCAGCCCGTATCTGTAGGCTTGTAATTTTTTTAAATCGATGTTAAACTAAACAGTGCATTATACCAGTGAAATATTGCAAGACATATTGATTATTTTGGGAAAGACAGAAAGAGACTGGGGGCCTGGGGAGGGCCAGTCGGAAACACCAGAGCTTCCTTCAGTGCAGTGGTGGCTAGTTGCAAGTTGGACCCTGCAGATGGCAAAGCAGTGCATTAGCCAAGTGATTGATTGATTGGTTGGTTGGTTGGTTGATTGATTGATTATTTTTAAGACAGAGACGGAGAGAGAGGGGCCACATAGCTTGGATACTTCCTTCAGTATGATGAGGGTAGGCTTGAACCTGAATTATTCACATGGACAAGCACTGCACTGTTCAAGTGAGATGTTTTGGTAGATATTGATTGATTGATTGATCATTTTTAAGACACACACAAGAGAGAGAGAGAGGGTGAGAGAGAGAGGCCACATAGCTTGGAAGGTCCCTTCATTATGATGAGGCATAAACTTGAAGCTGGATTATTCACATGGCCGAGCACTGCACTGTTCAAGTGAGATGTTTTGGTAGATATTGACTGATTGATTGGTTGGCTGGTTGGTTAGTTGATTGATTATTTTTAAAACAGAGAGGGGGAGGGCCACATAGCTTGGAAGCTTCCTTCAGTATGATGAGGGTAGGCTTGAACCTGGATTATTCACATGGCCAAGCACTGCACTATTCAAGTGAGATGTTTTGGTAGATATTGATTGATTGATTGATTGATTGATATTGAACTTTGAGAGAAAGAGGCACAGAGAGAGAGAGAGAACACAGCACCTTCAATGTGGTGACTGGAGAGTCTGTCTGCATAACCCTGTCCTGTCTCTTCCCCCCAATATATTTTTCCCCATGTCTGAGCAGACCCATTGCAGGCTGCTTATTGATTTGACTTCCACGTCACCTAACAACCGAGATTTTTGTCACCTCCTTTTGCAAAGTGAGCTCCTCAAATTGATCAGTTTTTCCAATAACCGAGCTCACACTCCGTGTGCTTTAAAGCTGCATTTTCCTGAAATTCTACAATACAGAATGCAATCACTTTCAGCCTCCCCTCCAAAAGGAAATAGTTTTTCTAAATTCCAGAAGTTTGAAAGGACATATATCCCTCTTCTGCTGCTGATCCCCCCCAGGCCGTCTGTTATATATATATATTTTGTCTTCCCCATCATTTTATCAAAAATCCTATAGTTGTCTTTATTTTAGCAATAAAATTAAAATAATTTTAAAAAGAATTTTAAAAATTGAGGAGGTTTTTTTTTGGCTTATTTTTTTAAATTATTATTTTCTGAGCTTCTTATCCCTTGAGTATAAACACTCAGATTATTAAGATTGTTTTAAAACAATATTGTTTTTCCAGGACTGTCCACAAGATGAGACTCCTTCTTTTTCTGTTTGGGGGATGACCTTTCGAGAGACCAAACTTCCTTTCAATCCATATTTACAGTTGAAGTTGCTCTTTTGAAAAATAAACAGAAAATCTTTCCATCTTTCACCTGTGGTGCCCTCTCTGCTGTCCATAAAAATCTGGAGTTTGCATATGTCAAAAGATAAAAAAAAGTCTCCAACTCTTCTTTTTTAAAATTTATTATTATTATTATTACTATGATTTTGGTTTTTATTTTCCATGGGACAACTGGATTCTAACTCATTTTGTCAGTATCTTTCTTCAGAACAGTGCCCTTTGGTAGGAAGATCACTTTCATGGCCAGTGATGAATAAATCCACGTTTGGACAGAGATAATCCCCGTAGAGGAAATGCAGTGACCTTAAAGTGTAGCCGGTGTCTTCATTGCTTTGAAATAAAGTGAATTTCTGCACTCAACTTGAGCTGAACCTTGGTGTGTTTTTTTTTTTTACTAAATCCCCCAAGATGCATTAATCCTGCCACACGTAGTCATGGCAGACAACGTTTTATCTCCTTTTTAAAGAATATTTTATTTGTTTAATTTTTATTGGATAAACACAGGAGTCAAGAGGGAATGAAAAGGTAGAGAGAGTGAGAGACCTGCAGCCCTGCTTCACCACTTGTAAAGCTTCCCCCTCCTACAGGAGGGAACCAGGGGCTCAAACCTGCATCCTTGTCCACTGTCACATGTGCACTCAACCAGGTGTGCCACCGCCTGGCCACGACAACATTTTGTCTTTTTACGCCATCATCTTACCACATTTCTCTCTGATTTTTTTTTAACAGCAATTCTCTTTTAATTTTTTATTTGTTACTAATAGTTTGTTGCGAGCTGGTAAGGTTACATTGTAGACGGAAATCCTTTACAAAGCCCCAGACACCATGTCATGTTCCTGTGGGAGTCTCTGTGATCAAAATCATCAACGTTCAAGAGAAGAAAGTCAAGGGAAGACAGAAAGGGATGACCATCATCGAATCTGAGAAGTTTTAGCTCCACAGTCTAGTCTAAGTATCCCAGAGTGATGTCTTTCTCTCTTTCTCTCTCTCTTTCTCTCTCTCTCTCTCTCATTAATTACTAAATAAGCATTAAGATCAAAAGCTCAAGGAAACAAGACTACATATCACAGAGTAACACATCCGTCTCTCTCTTTCCTAGTAATGAGTAAATCAACTTTAAAATCAAAAAGCTCAAGAAGATAGGACTATGTATCCCAGAGTAATACTCTTCCTTCTCTCTCTCTCTCCTCTCTCACTCTTTCTTTCTCCTTAATAAAGAATGAAATCAAAAGCTCGAGAGAATAGGACTAAATATCTCAAATATCTCAAAGTGATACTCCTCTCTCCTCCTTCTCTCTCAGTATATAAACATTAAAAATCATAGAACTACATATCCCAAAGAGATACTCTTCTCTCTCACTCTGTCTCTCATGAATTTGTAAATATATATTACTCATTACAAGAAATGTGGCTGGGGAGTTGGACGGTAGCGCAGCGGGTTAGCACATATGGTGCAAAACACAAGGACCAGAGTAAGGATCCCGGTTCGAGCCCCCGGCTCCCCACCTGCAGGGGAGTCGCTTCACAGGCGGTGAAGCAGGTCTGCAGGTGTCTGTCTTTCTCTCCCCCTCTCTGTCTTCCCCTCCTCTCTCCATTTCTCTCTGTCCTATCCAACAAGGATGACATCAAAAACAACAACAATTAAAAAGCAACAAGGGCAACAAAAGGGAAAATAAATAAATATTAAAAAAAGAAAAGAAATATGGTTTAGAAAAATGAATAATCAATCCACAGAAATGATGTCTAGATCTCTGAAAATCGGACATGTCCCAACTATTTTTTTCCCCACTTTCTTTGTAGGCTAATTTCAGATTTCTTATTTCAAGAGCACTTTCAACCAAGGTGTCTTGGGATGAACTATTTATGTCTATTTGACTTTTTTTTTTTTTTTGAAAACTTCCAAAACGGGAAATTTTGTCTGCTAAGGATGACGGGGAGGACTTTCTGAAGACACAATACTCAGCAAACATATTTCATTTTCATATTGGTGCCTTCTTCAGCCACATTGTTGTCATAGGAAATGGTTACGTTGTTTGACACATAAAGATTCTGGAAGATATTTCTGGCTCCATCTGAGGGACACAGAGACAAAATACATATTAAGAAATGTCATCTTAATTTCACCTATGTGACCCAGAACCTCCCCTTCCCCAGAGCCCAGTGGTCTGGTTTCCTCATTGCACCTCCGTGAAATGTCATGGTTTCTCATTTGACTGAAACGGCCTAAGAATCAGGTGTTCTAATGTAGCCAAGATTTAGTTCTTAAGCAAACACACCTGTTCAAACATGGCAACTGATCAAATAGGCAGAGGGGAAAAAAGATAGGACGCTCGGAAGGAGACACAAGTGGAGGTGTGACTTAGAAAGGAAGAGAAGGCAGGGCCAGAGAAAAAATGGGCAAATATATAGATAGATACAGATTAGATAGACAGATGATAGATAGATAGATAGATAGATGATAGAGATAGATAGATGATAGATTAGATAGATGATAGATATAGATAGATGATAGATATAGATAGATAGATGATAGATATAGATAGATATAGATAGATGATAGATATAGATAGATAGATGATAGATATAGATAGATGATAGATTAGATAGATGATAGATATAGATAGATAGATGATAGATATAGATAGATGATAGATATAGATAGATAGATGATAGATAGATAGATAGATAGATAGATGATAGATGATAGAGATAGATAGATGATAGATATAGATAGATAGATGATAGATATAGATAGATAGATGGTAGATAGATAGATAGATGATAGAGATAGATAGATGATAGATATAGATAGATAGATGATAGATATAGATAGATAGATGATAGATATAGATAGATATAGATAGATGATAGATATAGATAGATAGATGATAGAGATAGATAGATGATCGATTAGATAGATGATAGATATAGATAGATAGATGATAGATATAGATAGATAGATGATAGATATAGATAGATGATAGACATAGATAGATAGATAGATAGATGATAGATAGATGATAGAGATAGATGATAGATTAGATAGATGATAGATATAGATAGATAGATGATAGATATAGATAGATAGATGATAGATATAGATAGATAGATGATAGATATAGATAGATAGATAGATAGATAGATAGATAGATAGATAGATGATAGATATAGATAGATAGATATAGATAGATGATAGATATAGATAGATAGATAGATAGATAGATAGATAGATAGATAGATATAGATAGATAGACAGATGATGATAATGATAGATAGGGAGATAGACAGCTGTGTCAGGATCTCTGGCGGGTGATCTCCAGGGGAAAGGTAACAGACCGGTTCTTTCTCGCTTGTACAAGAGACGACACAAAATAAAGACACCGGGGAGAGTTGCAGCATGCTCAGATCTCAGATCTCAAATCTCAGGTCTCAGGTCTCATGTATGAGCAAGTGGGCAAGGTTTAAGTAGAAAACCAAACAAAGAACATTATTCAAATTTGTCAGAAATTATCAGGTTTCTTAAAGGTCAGCTTGCCCCTATGGTAGGGGGCTGGTCTGACAAGAATTGATGCAGATACATAAAGGTCAAGATAATTAGTCTCCTGATGCAGGCATCTAATTACCCAAAGGCATTTGAGGGGAGGAGAGGGGTTGAACCAGTTAAGGCAAGATAGAGAGAAGATAAGCAAGGTTTGATGCAAATGGAGGACATCAAAGGTGCACTGCTAGGAGTGTGTGATAAGGTGTGTTCTCTGTGATCAGAAGGTAAGGTGACTTTGAGTAAGTGAATCTTAAAGTAGGCGGCCATGTAGCCTGCAGTTAATGGGGGGAAGTATTGGAGTTTCTGTGGGCCTGAGATTCAAGAAGGAAAGAACTAAGTCTGAGTTTCTTCCCTTTGCTCACCTCGGTTGAGAGAGACTCACCAAGAGGGCATCTTCTCAGACCTCCATCCAAGGATGGAGAGTTCTCCCTAAACTCTATCAGGCTTACACATAGTCCCAACACAGCTGATAGAAGATGATGACAGATTGATTGATAGATGATATATTGACAGATAGATAGATGATATATCTATAGATGATGATAGATGATAGACTGATGACAGATATGATGATGATAGGTCGATAGCTAGAGAGATAGATGATAGATGATTTATAGATGACAGGTAGATAAATGATGACAATGATAGGTAGATAGCTTATAGATGATGATGATGACAAATTGATTGAGAGATGATATATTGACAGATGATAGATACAGATAGATGATAGGTAGACAGATAATGATAATGATAGATAGGGAGATAGACAGCTGATAGAGCATGATGACAGATTGATTGATAGATGATATATTGACAGATAGATGATAGATTGATAGATGATGATAGATGATAGACTGATGACAGATATGATGATGATGGGTAGATAGATAGCTAGATAGATGATAGAAGATTTATAGATGACAGGTAGAAAGATGACGATAATGATAGGTAGATAGCTGATAGATGATGATGACAAATTGATTGAGAGATGATATATTGACAGATAGATGATAGATATAGATAGATGATAGGTAGACAGATGATGATAATGATAGATAGGGAGATATACAGCTGATAGAGGATGATGACAGCTTGATTGATAGATGATATATTGACAGACAGATGATAGACCGATAGATGATGATAGATGATAGACTGATGACAGATATGATGATGATAGGTAGATAGCTAGATAGAGAGATAGATGATAGAGAGATGATATATTGACAGATAGATGATAGATGGATAGATGATTGATAAAGGATAGATGATTGTTGGTCTGCTTCTAAATTCTGCTTCTAAGACCCCTTCTGTTGCATTGCCTGCTACTGTGGTCTATTTACATAATCATTGTTTTTCATTGGTTTAATCCCCACTGTTTCAAGCGCTACTTTCCTTCTCCCCACAGTCTATCCTATGTACTTCCTCTTCCTGACACTTCTGCCTCAAGAGAGATATATAGGACAGGATTGTGATTAGAGATAGCTAGCTAGATTGAACTGCATCCCCACTTGCTCATCAATAAATATTGAATTGTGTCCCAGCTCAGCCATGAGTCCCTGGTCGTCTCTCTCCTGCCTGCGAAGCCAGCCCAGCCCGGCATATGGTGCCCTGATACAGGGACCGGCACCAACGTGGGACCTAACCCACTCATCCCCCACGTAAGTAAAGCCGTTTGGCTACCTATCCACTATGGGCTGCCTTATGAAGAGGTTTCCCAACGCCTCTACTCTTTCTTCATGAGACAGTTTCTCTGTCTCTGGAACATTTTGCACTGGGCCACACTTTGGTTCCCTGACCGGGAACTTTGGTTCATTATGACCGTGATCATAGAGCTTGGGAGATGCACGGAGATTTCCCCTGGGACTTTCTGGACTCCCTCTTCCATGTTTCCCGAGGAGAAGGACTATATTTTGCTCCGGGCCACACTTTGGTTCCTTGTGACCGTGATCATAGAGCTTGGGAGATGCACAGAGATTTCTCCTTGGACTTTCTGGACTTCCTCTCCCATTTTTCCTGTGGAGAAGGACTACTCTAACTTGAAGAGCATTCTCCAGTACCCTGGCAGTCCCCAAGAAAGGAGACACGTGTCTAGTTCTACCCTCCTGATTCGATTCTTTCTTCTACGGGGAGACGTTCTTGGGGATGGATGCCTTCATCCCACAGGAACCGTCAGAAGCACCCTAAATGGAATTTTGAGGAGCTTTTTGGACTAGGACACCCTCTGGGGGACTCATGATATGACATAGTGGAATCTAATAATCTGGTTCAAGTTGCATTTTGTAAGAAAGTGATTTGAATGACTGAATTTTTGTATGACATTGACTTAAAAAAAATGCTGGACACAGACAAACAGAAACAGTCCAAAAAATTGTTCTTTTTTTCTCTTTTGATTTTTTACATCTTAGAAATGTTTAATTCTGAAAACTGTATGAGTATGGGTGGGGTAGAAAAAGCAATGGTTATGTTAATGATTCTTTATGTCTGAGGCTTCTAACTATGGTTCCTCTGTTGACCTTTCCACATTTTATTGAGTTTAAATTGTTTAAACAACCTTAAAATCATACTAGAAAGGACTTCCAATTATAATGGAGTTACTGATTATAGTAAGCTTCCAATCTGCTACAAGTTTTGTTTGACAAGTTAGGTGAATTACAGCTGCCAAGACTTCACATGAAAAAGCATCTAGGGAGTCGGGCTGTAGTACAGCGGGCTAAGCGCAGGTGGCGCAAAGCACAAAGACCAGCATAAGGAGATATAAAAGACAGGGCTTTCGAATGAAGAGAGATTTAGAAGAGATTAGATTGTTGAACTGCATCCCCACTCATCAATAAAGAGATATTGCTTCCCAGCTCAGCCATGAGTCCCTGATCCTCTGTCTCCCGCCCACAAAGCTAAGCCAGCAACTAATAAAAAGAAATTTATAAATGCAAAAAAAACAACAAAATGCATATCGATCTAAAAAGTAAGTCCTAAATCGGAAAATAATGGTATAAATATATATTGTTATAGACACAGATAGTGATAGATAGAAAGACCATGTCTATGAGCTTGGGAGAACCGCTGCAGTTTCCAATGGAGGGGATTGGGACACAGGACTCTGGGGGGTTTGAATGGGGTGGAATTAGACCCCTGTGATCTTGTAATTTTTTAAAAATATTTATTTTATTTATTCCCTTTTTTTGCCCTTGTTGTTTTATCGTTGTAGTTATTATTGTTGTCGTTGTTGTTGGATAGGACAGAGAGAAATGGAGAGAGTAGGGGAAGACAGAGAGGAGGAGAGAAAGACAGACACCTGCAGACCTGCTTCACCACTTGTGAAGCGACTCCCCTGCAGGTGGGGAGCCAGGGCTTGAACCGGTACCCTTACACCAGTCCTTGTGCTTTGCGCCACCTGCGCTTAACCCGCTGTGCTACAGCCCGACTCCCGATCTTGTAATTTTTAAAGTCCATATTAAATCACTAATTTAAAAAGGAGAAGAAGTCTTATCTTAAATAATTTGTTTGTAGGCGATCTAGCTCATGGCTTACTGAGCTTAAAGTTAATAGGATTGGGGAGTTGCCTGGTAGCGTAGTGGGTTAAATGCAGGTGGTGCAAAGTGCAAGGACCAGCATAAGGATCCTGGTTCAAGCCCCCAGCTCCCCACCTGCAGGGGAGTCACTTCACAGGCGGTGAAGCAGGTCTGCAGGTGTCTGTCTTTCTCTCCCCCTCTGTCTTCCCCTCCTCTCTCCATTTCACTCTGTCCTATCCAACAACAATGACATCAATAACAACAACAATAATAAGTACAACAATAAAACTACAACAGCCACACAAAAAAAGAAAATAAATATTTAAAAATTTTTTTTAAGTTTTCAAGATTCCCTTTATGGATCTGAAACTCACTCTGAATTGCTTGGCATTGATTATGGGAGCAAGGAAGTTAGAAGTCCGGTTTCCTCATTTCACCTCTGTGAAATGTCATGGTTTCTCATTTGACTGAAACGGCCTAAGAGTCAGATGTTCTAATGTAGCCAAGATTTAGTTCTTAAGCAAGCACACCGGTTCAAACATGGCACCTGATCAAATAGGCATCTGAAAGGCTTTTTGTTTGGGCTCACCTGGCTGAGTGCACAAGTTCCCAGGCACAAGGATCTGGGCTCAAGCCCCCAGGCCCCATCTGCAGGGGGGAAAACTTTTCAAGTGATAAAGCAGGGCTGCAGGTGTCTCTCTGTTTCTCTCTCTCTCTATCTCCCCCTTCCCTCTCGATAACTCTCTGTCTCTATCCAGTAAATAAAGGTTAGAAAAAAAGTATACGGTAGAATGGAATATTTAGAATAGAATATTCAGAATAGAATAGAATGTTTAGAATAGAATAGAATGTTTAGAATAGAATAGAATGTTTACAATAGAGTAGAGTAGAGTAGAATATTTAGAATAGGGAGTCGGGCGGTAGTTCAGCAGGTTAATGCAGCAAAGTGCGAGGACTAGCATAAGGATGCTGGTTTGAGCCCCCAGGCTCCCCACCTGGAGGGGAGTCACTTCACAGGCAGTGAAGCAGGTCTGCAGGTGTCTGTCTTTCTCTCCCCCTCTCTGTCTTCCCCTCCTCTCTCCATTTCTCTCTGTCCTATCCAACCATGACATCAATAATAACAATAATAACTACAACAATAAAAGAAGGGCAACAAAAGGCAATAAATATTTTTAAAGTATATTTAGAGTAGAATAGAATATTATAGAATAGAATATTATAGAATAGGATAGGATAGAATAGGATAGGAGAATAGAATAGAATAGAAGAATAGAATAGAATAGAATAGAATAGAATAGAATAGAAGAATAGAATAGAATAGAATAGAATAGAATAGAATAGAATAGAATAGAATAGAATAGAATAGAATAGAATAGAATAGAATAGAAGAATGGAATGGAATGGAATGGAATGGAATGGAATGGAATGGAATGGAATGGAATGGAATGGAATGGAATGGAATAGAATAGAATAGAATAGAATAGAATAGAATAGAATAGAATAGAATAGAATAGAATAGAAGAATGGAATGGAATGGAATGGAATGGAATGGAATGGAATGGAATGGAGTAGAGTAGAGTAGAGTAGAGTAGAGTAGAGTAGAATAGAATAGAATATGATTAATAGAATAGACTAGAATAGAATAGAATAGAATATGATGAATAGAATAGAATAGAGTAGAATAGAATAGGATGAATAGAATAGAATAGAGTATGATGAATAGAATAGAATAGAGTAGAATAGAATAGGATGAATAGAATAGAATAGAATAGAATAGAATAGAATAGAATAGAATAGAATAGAATAGAATAGAATAGAATAGAATATGCTGGAATAGAACAGAATGGAATGGAATGGAATGGAATAGAATCAGGTGAACAGTCTAGATTTTCTTTCTTCTGACATGGCACACCTGACATCTTGGACTCACTTTCCAACACCACCTGATGTCTCAGCTCTCTCTCCCTCTCTCTCTTTCTCATTAGAATAAATAAAAGTTTTTTTAAAAAAATAACTTATTTTTTCTATTTTATTGGAACAGAGACAAACTGAGAGGTAAGGGTGAGATAGAGAGACAGAGAGACCCCTGAAGCCCTGCTCCACCACTCATGAAGCTTCCCCCCTGGAGGTGGGGACCAGGGGACTTGAACCCGGGTCCTTGTGCCTGGAAACGTGCACTTATCCAGGTGAGCCCCCACCTGGCCTCTTTTGTCATATTCTAGACTGTTCACCTGATTCTATTCCAATCTAGCATATTTATTCTATTCTATTCCATTCCATTCCATTCTTTCTATTCTATTCTATTCTATTCTATTCTATTCTATTCTATTCTATTCTATTCTATTCTATTCTATTCTATTCGGTTCCATTCCTGCATATTCTATTCTATTCTATTATTCTATTCTATTGTTCTATTCTATTCTATTATTTTATTCTATTCTATTCCAGCATATTGTAGTCTATTTTTTCTATTATTCTATTCTATTCTATTCCATTCTATTCCATTCCATTCAACTATATTCTACCATATTCTATTCTGTTCTATCCTTTATTTTAATTTAAAATGTTTTTTATTTTATTTATATTTACATTTTATAGAACAGAGAGATATTGAGAGGGGAGAAGACAGAGAGACAGAGACACCCCTGCAGCCCTGCTCCACCGCTCATGCCACTTCCCCCCCTGCAGGTGGGGACCAGGGGCTTGAACCCGGGTCCTTGTGCACTTGGGAACAGGTGTCCTCAGCCAGGTGAGCCCCCACCCATCCTTCCCAGTAGATCTTAATATTGAAATTCTCTACCTTTGGAAAACACACCTTTATTTTATTTTGTTTTGTTTTGTTTTTTCTGTCTCTGTAAAAAAGGAAAGAAAATTTCCTATCTTGAGGATAATATTTTTTTTAATATTTTTTCCTTATCTCCAGGGCCCAGACTCCTGGATTTTAAACAGCTCAAAACAGACAGAAAAATAGAATAGCTAACCTCATCTTCTGCCTGGGACCAGTACATTCTTGTGAAAAATAAAGTTTTTCAGTGGAAGAACCAATGGATTTAGCTTTTTATTTTTTATTTTTTTAATTTAACCTTGGAGGGGAAAAAAAATGCTCCATTCACAAGAGTTCTGTCCCCAAACCTTAATCTCCTGCTGCCTCTAAAGGCTCTCTTGCTGCTATCTTGTTATTTATTTACTTGGGTTTATTCTTAGGGAATTATTGGGGGGGGGAAAGAATTAATATTTAAAGACCTCTTTTAATTTTATTGAAAATCAGTTGTTTCATCCATTTCCCTTGAGAAATCCAATTCAGAGAGGTCCGGTTCATTTTATTTTTATTTTATTGACTTACTTGAAATTTTCCTTCTTTGAGAGTTCCTTTATAATGGCTTCCCTGCACCCAGCTTGTAAATATCTATAAGCAAAAAAATCGTCAAGGTGCATTAAATATTTTCTCTGGCTGTATTTTAAGGACCCTGTGAATGGGGGAAGAAACTTTCTTTCTAAACAATTTCCCTAGAAAATGTAGAGGGATAAAAGATCTCTCTCTCTTTTTTTTATCTCATTTCCAGGAGAGCTTGCAAAATCAGTAAAAATGAAAATAAAAAGGTGCTCAGCATAGGCAAAATGTTTCTCTGTCCTGTTAGCAAAGTGTACAGTACTGTGTCAAATTCCCATAAATTTATGTAAATCCTTGGTTTCTAAATCCTAGGGTTCCAGGAAGCTCCCACTTTATATCTGGTCTAAAGTGTAAAAAAGAAAGGAGGAGGAGGAGAAAAAAGGAGAAGAGAAGGAGAAGGAGAAGAGAAAGGAAGGAAGGAAGGAAGGAAGGAGGGAAAAAATGATATTCCGAAGTAATAACAGGTGGAGGTTTGGCTTAGAAAGGAAGAGAAAGCAGGACCACAGGAAAAAAATGGGAAAGATCTAGAAATCTAGACGTTTCTAGAAATAAGAGTCAGCCATGACTGTGAGCTTGAGAGAAAAACCACCGCAGGTCCCAACTCTGGGTATGGGAACGGGGTGGAATTAGACCCCGTTTTGTGGATCAGTATTCAACTTTGTCGATCAATATTCGATCCATATTAGAAAAAAAAAATTTTTTTTTTAAGAAAGGATGAGTGGAGTCCGCATAGTGAGTATTCTTGAAACTCTGGGTGGATTTTCTGCTTTTTCTGGACTTGTGCTGAGAGGTGGTGGTGCAGTAGAGAGATATCTCAGTGGAGAGATAGTTCAGTGGAGAGATAGCTCAGTGGAGAGATAGCTCAGTGGAGAGATAGCTCAGTGGAAAGACAGCTCAGTGGAGATACAGCTCAATAGAGAGATAGCTCAGGGGAGGGATAGCTCAGTAGAGAGATAGCTCAGGGGAGGGATAGCTCAGTAGAGAGATAGCTCAGTGGAGAGACAACTCAGTGGAGATACAGCTCAGTAGAGAGATAGCTCAGTGGAGAGATAGCTCAGTAGAGAGATAGCTCAGGGGAAGGATAGCTCAGTAGAGAGATAGCTCAGTGGAGAGACAACTCAGTGGAGATACAGCTCAGTAGAGAGATATCTCAGTGGAGAGATAGCTCAGTAGAGAGATAGCTCAGGGGAAGGATAGCTCAGTAGAGAGATAGCTCAGTGGAGATACAGCTCAGTAGAGAGATAGCTCAGTGAAGAGATAGCTCGGTAGAGAGATAGCTCAGGGGAGGGATAGCTCAGTAGAGAGATAGCTCAGTGGAGAGACAACTCAGTGGAGATATAGCTCAGTAGAGAGATAGCTCAGGGGAGGGATAGCTCAGTAGAGAGATAGCTCAGTGGAGAGACAACTCAGTGGAGATACAGCTCAGTAGAGAGATATCTCAGTAGAGAGATTGCTCAGTAGAGAGATAGCTCAGGGGAAGGAAAGCTCAGTAGAGAGATAGCTCAGTGGAGAGACAACTCAGTGGAGATATAGCTCAGTAGAGAGATAGCTCAGGGGAAGGATAGCTCAGTAGAGAGATAGCTCAGTGGAGAGACAACTCAGTGGAGATACAGCTCAGTAGAGAGATAGCTCAGGGGAGGGATAGCTCAGTAGAGAGATAGCTCAGTGGAGAGACAACTCAGTGGAGATACAGCTCAGTAGAGAGATAGCTCAGGGGAGGGATAGCTCAGTAGAGAGATGCTCAGTGGAGAGACAACTCAGTGGAGATATAGCTCAGTAGAGAGATATCTCAGGGGAGAGATAGCTCTGTAGGGAGTCAGTGGAGAGACAGCTCAGTGGAGAAACAGCTCAGTGAAAAGTTAGCTCAGTGGAGAGATAGATGAGTGGAGAGATATCTCAGTAGAGAGATAGCTCAGTGAAGAGACAGCTCAATGGAGAGACAACTCAGTAAAAAGATAGCTCAGTGGAGAGATAGCCCAGTGGAGAGATAGGTCAGTAGAGAGATAGCTCAGTGAAGAGACAGCTCAATGGAGAGACAACTCAGTAAAAAGATAGCTCAGTGGAGAAATAGCTCAGTAGAGAGATAGCTCAGTGGAGAGATAGCTCAGTAGAGAGATAGCTCAGGGGAGGGATAGCTCAGTAGAGAGATAGCTCAGTGGAGAGACAACTCGGTGGAGATACAGCTCAGTGGAGAGATAGCTCAGTAGAGAGATAGCTCAGTGGAGAGACAACTCAGTGGAGATATAGCTCAGTAGAGAGATATCTCAGGGGAGAGATATCTCAGTAGGGAGTCAGTGGAGAGACAGCTCAGTGGAGATATAGCTCAGTAGAGAGATATCTCAGGGGAGGGATAGCTCAGTAGAGAATTAGCTCAGTGGATAGACAACTCAGTGGAGATATAGCTCAGTAGAGAGATATCTCAGGGGAGAGACAACTCAGTGGAGATATAACTCAGTAGAGAGATAGCTCAGGGGAGAGATATCTCAGTAGGGAGTCAGTGGAGAGACAGCTCAGTGGAGAAACAGCTCAGTGAAAAGTTAGCTCAGTGGAGAGATAGCTGAGTGGAGAGATAGCTCAGTAGAGAGATAGCTCAGTGAAGAGACAGCTCAACAGAGAGACAACTCAGTAAAAAGATAGCTCAGTGGAGAGATAGCTGAGTGGAGAGATATCTCAGTAGAGAGATAGCTCAGTGAAGAGACAGCTCAACGGAGAGACAACTCAGTAAAAAGCTCAGTGGAGAGATAGCCCAGTGGAGAGATAGCTCAGTAGAGAGATAGCTCAGTGAAGAGACAGCTCAATGGAGAGACAACTCAGTAAAAAGATAGCTCAGTGGAGAGATAGCTCAGTAGAGAGATAGCTCAGGGGAGGGATAGCTCAGTAGAGAGATAGCTCAGTGGAGAGACAACTCAGTGGAGATATAGCTCAGTAGAGAGATAGCCCAGTGGAGAGATAGCTCAGTAGAGAGATAGCTCAGGGGAGGGATAGCTCAGTAAAGAGATAGCTCAGTGGAGAGACAACTCAGTGGAGATACAGCTCAGTAGAGAGATAGCTCAGGGGAAGAATAGCTCAGTAGAGAGATAGCTCAGGGGAGGGATAGCTCAGTAGAGAGATAGCTCAGTGGAGAGACAACTCAGTGGAGATACAGCTCAGTAGAGAGATAGCTCAGGGGAAGAATAGCTCAGTAGAGAGATAGCTCAGGGGAGGGATAGCTCAGTAGAGAGATAGCTCGGTGGAGAGACAACTCAGTGGAGATACAGATCAGTGGAGAGATAGCTCAGTAAAGAGATAGCTCAGGGGAAGGATAGCTCAGTAGAGAGATAGCTCAGTGGAGAGACAACTCAGTGGAGATATAGCTCAGTAGAGAGATATCTCAGGGGAGAGATAGCTCAGTAGGGAGTCAGTGGAGAGACAGCTCAGTGGAGAAACAGCTCAGTGAAAAGTTAGCTCAGTGGAGAGATAGCTGAGTGGAGAGATATCTCAGTAGAGAGATAGCTCAGTGAAGAGACAGCTCAATGGAGAGACAACTCAGTAAAAAGATAGCTCAGTGGAGAGATAGCCCAGTGGAGAGATAGGTCAGTGGAGAGATAGCTCAGGGGAGGGATAGCTCAGTAGAGAGATAGCTCAGTGGAGAGACAACTCAGTGGAGATACAGCTCAGTAGAGAGATATCTCAGGGGAGAGATATCTCAGTAGGGAGTCAGTGGAGAGACAGCTCAGTGGAGAAACAGCTCAGTGAAAAGTTAGCTCAGTGGAGAGATAGCTGAGTGGAGAGATAGCTCAGTAGAGAGATAGCTCAGTGAAGAGACAGCTCAATGGAGAGACAACTCAGTAAAAAGATATCTCAGTGGAGAGATAGCTCAGTAGAGAGATAGCTCAGGGAAGGGATATCTCAGTAGAGAGATAGCTCAGTGGAGAGACAGCTCAGTGGAGATATAGCTCAGTAGAGAGATAGCTCAGGGGAGAGATATCTCAGTAGGGAGTCAGTGGAGAGACAGCTCAGTGGAGAAACAGCTCAGTGAAAAGTTAGCTCAGTGGAGAGATAGCTGAGTGGAGAGATAGCTCAGTAGAGAGATAGCTCAGTGAAGAGACAGCTCAACAGAGAGACAACTCAGTAAAAAGATAGCTCAGTGGAGAGATAGCTGAGTGGAGAGATATCTCAGTAGAGAGATAGCTCAGTGAAGAGACAGCTCAACGGAGAGACAACTCAGTAAAAAGATAGCTCAGTGGAGAGATAGCTCAGTAGAGAGATAGCTCAGGGGAGGGATAGCTCAGTAGAGAGATAGCTCAGTGGAGAGACAACTCAGTGGAGATATAGCTCAGTAGAGAGATAGCCCAGTGGAGAGATAGCTCAGTAGAGAGATAGCTCAGGGGAGGGATAGCTCCGTAGAGAGATAGCTTAGTGGAGAGACAACTCAGTGGAGATACAGCTCAGTAGAGAGATAGCTCAGGGGAGGGATAGCTCAGTAGAGAGATAGCTCAGTGGAGAGACAACTCAGTGGAGATATAGCTCAGTAGAGAGATATCTCAGGGGAGAGATAGCTCTGTAGGGAGTCAGTGGAGAGACAGCTCAGTGGAGAAACAGCTCAGTGAAAAGTTAGCTCAGTGGAGAGATAGCTGAGTGGAGAGATATCTCAGTAGAGAGATAGCTCAGTGAAGAGACAGCTCAATGGAGAGACAACTCAGTAAAAAGATAGCTCAGGGGAGGGATAGCTCAGTAGAGAGATAGCTCAGTGGAGAGACAACTCAGTGGAGATATAGCTCAGTAGAGAGATAGCTCAGTGGAGAGATAGCTCAGTAGAGAGATAGCTCAGGGGAAGGATAGCTCAGTAGAGAGATAGCTCAGTGGAGACACAACTCAGTGGAGATACAGCTCAGTAGAGAGATAGCTCAGGGGAGGGATAGCTCAGTAGAGAGATAGCTCAGTGGAGAGACAACTCAGTGGAGATATAGCTCAGTAGAGAGATATCTCAGGGGAGAGATAGCTCTGTAGGGAGTCAGTGGAGAGACAGCTCAGTGGAGAAACAGCTCAGTGAAAAGTTAGCTCAGTTGAGAGATAGCTGAGTGGAGAGATATCTCAGTAGAGAGATAGCTCAGTGAAGAGACAGCTCAACGGAGAGACAACTCAGTAAAAAGATAGCTCAGCGGAGAGATAGCCCAGTGGAGAGATAGCTCAGTGGAGAGATAGCCAGGTGTAGAAAGAGCTCAGTGGAGAGATAACTCAGTGGAGAGATAGTTCAGTTGGCAAGGTTCTGGCCTGGCTGATGACATCTGACAGAGAGACAATAGATGATAGAAACATAGATGATAGAAGAGTCTATTTTAAAATACATCTTATGGGCTGGGGACACAGCACAGGGGTTCTGCACACAGACTCTCCTGCCTGAGGCTCTGGAAAATAATAATAATAATAATAATAATAATAATAATAATAATAATGGTTCTGCACACAGACTCTCCTGCCTGAGGTCTGGAAAATAATAATAATAATAATAATAATAATAATAATAATAATAATAATGGTTCTGCACACAGACTCTCCTGCCTGAGGCTCTGGGAAAAAAATAATAATAATAATGGTTCTGCACACAGACTCTCCTGCCTGAGGCTCTGAGGCCCCAGGTTCCATCCCCAGCACCACCAGCAGCCAGGGCTCAGCAGGGCTCTGGGAAATAATAATAATAATAATAATGATGATGATGATGATGATGATGGTTCTGCACACAGACTCTCCTGTCTGAGGCTCTGAGGCCCCAGGTTCCATCCCCAGCACCACCAGCAGCCAGGGCTCAGCAGGGCTCTGGGAAATAATAATAATAATAATAATAATAATAATAATAATAATAATAATAATAATAATGGTTGTGCACACAGACGCTCCTGCCTGAGGCTCTGAGGCCCCAGGTTCCATCCCCAGCACCACCAGCAGCCAGGGCTCAGCAGGGCTCTGGGAAATAATAATAATAATAACAATGATGATGATGATGATGATGATGATGGTTCTGCACACAGACTCTCCTGTCTGAGGCTCTGAGGCCCCAGGTTCCATCCCCAGCACCACCAGCAGCCAGGGCTCAGCAGAGCTCTGGGAAATAATAGTAATAATAATAATAATAATAATATTGGTTCTGCAGACAGACTCTCCTGCCTGAGGCTCTGAGGCCCCATGTTCCATCCCCAGCACCACCAGCAGCCAGGGCTCAGCAGGGTTCTGGGAAATAATAATAATAATGATAATATTAATAATAATAATGGTTGTGCACACAGACTCTCCTGCCTGAGTCTCTGAGGCCCCAGGTTCCATCCCCAGCACCACCAGCAGCCAGGGCTCAGCAGGGCTCTGGGGAAATAATAATAATAATAATAATAATGATGGTTCTGCACACAGACTCTCCTGTCTGAGGCTCTGAGGCCCCAGGTTCCATCCCCAGCACCACCAGCAGCCAGGGCTCAGCAGGGCTCTGGTCTTTCTTTCTCCATCATTCAAACTCTATCTTCCTAATTAAAATAATTTTTTTAAGAAGGCACTAAATTAACAGAGAAGCTGACTATTCACCCTGCGTTCCAGACTCACTAACGAGAGAGTTCAGCACTTCATTCCATATTCCTTCTCATGTATTTCTAAGACGTTGCCCACAAGGGAAGTTCAGTGACATGAATTTCAGTCTCTTTCTTCAAATCTTTAATTAACAGCCAAGAAGAGCTTATCTTTCAAACACCCCCTTCAAACAGTCCGCCCAGTAGATCAGTGGATCTGATTGCAAAACTCCCCTGACTGGCTTCAGGTCCCCAAGTCACTCACTGAATTACAGAAAAAGAAAAAAAAAAAAAAGAAAAAAGAAAAAAAGAAACAAAAAAAAATTTTTTTTAAAGAGCTTTTTGTCACCAAGGTTCAATCCACCACAGTGATCAGAGGCGGACAGCAGCCTGTGGGATTCCGAGATGATAAAATGACTTTCCCTTCATTGGAAATTCAAATTAAAAATCTCCAGTTTTAGTTCACTGAAAATGTAGACATTTGGGGACTGGTGGGGGCTCACCTGGCTGAGGGCACCTGTTCCCAGGCACAAGGACCCGGGTTCAAGCCCCTGGTCCCCACCTGCAGGGGGGAAGCTTCACGAGTGGTGGAGCAGGGCTGCAGGGGTCTCTCTGTCTCTCTCCCTCTCGATCTCCCCCTTTCCCTCTCAATTTCCCTCTGTCTTATCAAATGTAAGAAAAACAAAATAAATGAAAGCAAAAAATATATATTTAAATATATGATAGAATAGAATAGGGAGTCGGGCACAGCTGGTTAAGCGCAAGGACTGGCCTAAGGATCCCAGTTCGAGCCCCCGGCTCCCCACCTGCAGGGGGGTCACTTCACAGGCGGTGAAGCAGGTCTGCAGGTGTCTGTCTTTCTCTCCTCCTCTCTGTCTTCCCCTCCTCTCTCCATTTCTGTCCTATCCAACAATGACAACAACAATAATAACTACAACAATAAAACAACAAGGGCAACAAAAGGAAAATAAATAAATAAAAAGCCAAGATAAAGTAAAATAAAAATAAAACAGAATAAGCTAAAGTAAAATAAAAATAAGCTAAAGTAAAATAAAAATAAGATAAAGTAAAATATAAATAAAATAAAGATAAGATAAAGTAAAATAAAAATAAGATAAAGTAAAATTAAAAATTGAATTGAATTAAATTACATTGGGGCCAGGGAGTGGCACATGTTACAATGCACAAGGACCCAGGTTTGAGCCCCCAGTCCCCACCTGCAGAGGGGAAGCTTCCCATGTGGTGAAGCAGGGCTGCAGGGGTCTCTCTGTCTCTCTCTCTCTCTCTCTCCAGCATATCTCTCCCTCTCCATTTCTGTCCCTATTAAATAAAGATGACAAAAAGGAAAAATAAATAAAATAGAATTGAATAAAATTAAAATTATATAAGTATATAAATTAAATTAAATATATATTATTATTTTCCAGTTAGGCGCTTTCTATATTTTTCAGAATGTTCATGGATGCTATGAGAATTTTAAGTCTTTTTCCTCTCTCTCTCTCTTTCCTTTTTTGGTTCTTTCTGCTGAGTTTGAAGATCTTGACTCCATTTCAGAATGTCAACAGATAAGCGGTAGAGAGTCTATTTTATTTGATCTGGCCAGGGACTGAAAAAAAATAATAAATTAAATTAAAATAAATAAAACTTCTTTTTTCTTTTTTGGAAAAGGCATTTATTTCTTTCGCGATTCTGGAAAAATCACTTATTCAAACGTGCACCCGATTGCTAAGTGTCTGCATGTTTGATGTTGAAATAATAGTTTTGTTTTGTTTTCTTTTTCTTTCTCTGGGTCTAATGTTTTAATCAATTTTTTTCTCTCTCTGTCTCTCAGGCTAGGGCTCAGCAGGTCTCTGTGCTCTCCCTCTCTCTCTCAATCAATCAAATTGATCAATAATCAATAATGAGCATAAACCCCATGAATGAGAGAGAGAGCAGAGTCCCACTGAGTTCTGGCCTGAGGGGGAGCCAGGACGGGAACCCAGGGCCTCTGGGGACTCAGGCTGCACGTCCTGGGCTCTGACAGCTGAGCTATCTTCCCTGGATATTTCATGGGATTTTATTGATTATTGATTGATTTGAATGAGAGAGAGAGCGAGCAGAGTCTGAAGGGGATTCGGGGTGGAACCTGGGGCCTCTGGGAACTCAGGCTGCAAGTCCTGGGCTCTGACAGCTGAGCTGACCCACCTGCACAATTGATGAGGTTTTTATTGATTACTGATTATTGATTGATGAATGAGAGACAGACAGCAGAGCCTGAAGGGGATCTGGGGTGGAACCCAGGGCCTCTGGGGACTCTGGCTGCAATTCCTGGGCTCTGACAGCTGAGCCGTCTTCCCTGGAAATTTCATGGGGTTTATTGATTATTAATTGATTTGAATGAGAGGGAGAGAGAACCCTGCTGAGCCCTGGCCTGAGGGGGAGCCGGGGCTGGACCTGGGTCCTCTGGGGGCTCAGGCTGCATGTCCTGATAGATGGGAACAATTTAATAGAACATGATGGAAGGATATCAATAGAGATCATTGATAACCGATACCTACCTATAGAGATTTACTGGTGAAACATTTTCCAAACAGCCGGGAATATAACAGAAAAGTCAATCATCTGAAAAGACAGATCCCAGAGTAAGTCCTTTCTGCTTTCAGAAAACAACATAAAAATTATTTCTATAATTGAAGGATGATAAATGACATAGTGGGGGTTGTATTGTCAAATGGGAAACTGGGGAATGTTATGCATGTACAAACTATTGTATTTACTACTGAATGTAAAACATTAATTCCCTAATAAAGAAATTTAAAAAAAATATTTCTATAATAACCTACCTAATGGTAATTTTCTACCGCATGAAAAAAAAATTGACTAATCTCACCGAGGCTTTTTAGTTCATTTTGTTTAAAAAAAAAACAGTTTTTGCTGGGTTTTCACCTAATTAAGATCTGTAAAGCTATTCAGGAAAGTCTTTGAGTCTTATCCTGACATTTTAGATTAATGGACAGGAAATGAATATTGTTATTAGAATGAGATTCTTTTCTCTTTAATTGGTTTAGAAGAAATTCCATTAAGAGGAGTCCTGGATCCAATCATTAAACTGTCCATTTAATGACCTTTTAAATTTCTTTCTTTTTTTTTTTTTAAGAAATCCTAGCAAATGAACTATTTTACAATTCTAGCCAAATGCCCTGAGGTGGCCATTTAGAATCTGTTAACTGCAAATAGAAACTTTTTGGCTTTTTTTTTTTTTTTTTTTTGGAAACACACTTTAATTCTCGGTATTAAAGAAGTCTTATCTGCTGAGTGTCCCTGTTTAATCTTAACGAGTCTGACCTAATTTTTCCTCTCCCACTTTTTGCTAAACTGTCACCTAATTTCTGAGTCAAACAGACATTAAAGTGGACCCAGGCATTGTCTTAAAACTGCTATTTCCTACCTAAAGAAACAAAAAAGCTTTTTTCCTTTACTCTCAGAAAGCGTTAAACCAATCTGAGTGAGATCTTATCTGGCTAGCAAGCTATTCTTCAAAGAAAAAAAGAAATCAAACAAGACATTCTCTCTAACTTAAAAGTTATTAATCAGAGAACCAGCACACACTTTTGATAGTAATTTAATGATTTGTTTCTTTAAAAATCTAAAATGTACCTTAGCCCAAAAAAGAACTTCCAAAGATTTTTCTCCACGTCGCGCAGTGGTAAACTAAGCCCGCCTGTTCTGTCTGCGCAGCCCATCATGTCACAGAGCTACTGCTCCTTAGATTGGCAAAGACTTCAGTCAATCATTGCCTAGCCACACCCGCCCCTACTGGGGGTGGGGAGGGGGGAGTGGCTGTGAGCTAAAAATCCAAAAACCGCTTTTCAAAGGGAAAATTTTTCTTTTCACCAAGAATGTCTGTTTTAACTCTGTGTGCTAACCTTGTTTTCATTAATGTGTGTTAACCCCTAAATAACTAGAGTTTGTTTTAAGTTTTAAATAAGATTTAGTTAAGCTGAAAGTGATTTTAAAGATCCCGACTTGTAGAGTTGACACACCTTTACCAGACTAAAATATAGGACAGTTTCGTCCTTCTGATAGCTAATATCAACATCAATTCATTAGTTAGAAATTTTATGAGATCTCAAGGTGTGATAAGATGCCTCTGCAGTCTCTCTCACTCTTGTGAAAATTCTAAATCTTACCAGTACCCCAATACCAACTGCCACTGTTTGTAACAAATTCCATGTTTGGACTGGCTTTATAATAACCCAGTCTTGGTAGAGCAGTGGCCTTGCCAGGAAAGAAGGGTTAAACATGATATTCCTGGCCTGATAAAAAAATTTTATTTGGCAGATGTGATTCAACAAAATTATTTAGTGTAAAATTGTCATCTAAAAGAAATGTAACAGTAAACATTTATTTTTGAACATTTCAGCTATGAGGTTTATCTTAGCCTTTTAAGTTACCTATCCAAATCAAAGTGAAAGATCCATTAAGCTGTGTACCCCCCCTTGTTCATAGCTGCCCTAAGGGTGTGATAAGCTTTGTGATAAACAAAGATCCTAACAAACTAAGTTTAAAATTGTTAAAGTGATAAAAAAAAAAATAGTAAACATTTTATCATGTCAACACATTAGGTATTGACTTTCTATAACACACTGGTATATTTCAATAAACAGCCTTCTAAAGTCATATGAAGGAACTCAAGCCAATTCTAACCATTAAACTTCTAACTTGGTACACATTATTTTCTCTCTTAAGTAAATAGGTACAACCTGCACATGAAGAACTGACTGCTCATATGGTAAGATTTAAAACTAAACATTTTTCTTTTTTTATTTATGGGTGTGTGATGACTCCTAAAGTCACTCATATCCTAAAATTTTTCTCTCATTTTTTTACAAGCATCTTAAAATTTTAACGCTTGACCTGCCATAGTGAGAGCACTTTACTGGCTCCTACATTGTTTAATTAAGATCCTGCTATTCAGACTTTTAAGATTAATCCCCATTGATAAAAGCTAATTCTCTCTGGCAGATTGATGTAACTCACCTGCCCATGTTTGTTAAACAAAAACATTTTTTTTTCTCAATTGGTACTTTTTCTAAATTTATGTGGGCTACAACTAAAACCAAAAAAAAGCTGAAAAACCTTATGAGCCATATGCTCTCCTGTTTTGCTTCAATAGACATATCCATTCCATGTATCTTTGTTTCCTTTAGAACATTACTCCCAGTATCCCCTATACTATAACCCTTAAGCTCAATTAATTAAAAAAAAAAAAGAAGAGGAATGCACCCTCCAATATTCAGTTGGCTAAAGTCTCAATGAAGTAAACTATACTAAACCTTTTTAATATTTACAAAAATTTGAATTGTCCATTTATTATATCTCATTGACAAAGCCACCCACTTTTCCAGTCATAGAGACATATTTTTTTCTCTTTTTTAAACACTGGATATCCATGTTTTGTTTTCCTTTTATTATGGTGGACGCCATTATTGCTCTTGCAAAATCCACAGAGTCCCTGTTGACAAGTCCTTACCACAAAGGACACCATGCCAGTATATACCCGGCTAACCCAACCTACCTCCTCCCCCTGACCAATTGCACTCTATTTCCACCTGTGGAGGTCCAGGTACTCCCCGTTGGTAATCTGGGTGCCCCCTCCTTCTCCTTCTCCTCCTCTTAACCGTGGGGCCTTGCTTGCTCAATAAAAGCGCACAGTTCATCCAGCAAAGGCTTGAGGAAATATGGCTTCGCCAAGTTGAGGTCCACTATTACAGACTCAGCACTCTGGAGCCTGAAGGCTACGAACCCTCCCCGGCACTCCAGTAGACCAGTGACGGGTAAGATCTCAGAGAGACTGAGACAACTTAAGACAGGTCATGGAGCCAATACCCAAAAGCCAGCAGAGGCATGGTATCCAATGATGGGTAAGATCACTGGTGCGGTGACAACCTAGCTATGTGACCCAACATTACAAAAACAGAAGGGGGATATGTTGGGGTCTGCTTGGCCTCGATCTAGGCCCAGCAGACGTTCCGTAAGCCTGACTCAAGTTTCGCTGACGGTCACTAGCTTCCTCAGAGTGACACAGCATTTCCTGTAGGCCGTGCCTGAATTCACCTCTGCCCTCCAGCTGATGATGCGTAAAGAGCATAGGCCCCACTGACGGTGACACCACCTCACACCACCTCGAACGTCATCTCACCCTACCTTCCCATCCCTGCCTCTACCCCCTGCCTATAAAGAATGGCCTTTTCCTCAATAAAGCGAGTCACTGCCTTGACAGAACTCCCGACTTGGTGTGGTGTCTTTTCTCAAGTCGCCAACACTCTCCCTCCCGCTCAGCCCCAGAAGGGGGGTCCGGCTGGTCCAGATCTCCCTCCTCATGACTACCTGTTAGTGAGAACCTGACAGAATGTCACAGTCAATACCAACCAAGATGGCACTTTGGTTGACTCTTGACTTGAGCAACTGTTGGAATGTCACAGTCAGTACCAACCAAGATGGCACCTTGGTCTATTCCTAGCTTGGGCAACTGTTGAAACACCATAGACAGAGTCAACCAAGATGGCGCCTTGATTGACTCTTGTCTTGGGCAACTAGTGGAATGTCACAGTCAATACCAACCAAGATGGCACCTTGGTTGACTCTTGACTTGAGCAACTATTGGAATGTCACAGTCAGTACCAACCAAAATGGCACCTTGGTTGATTCTTAGCTTGGGAAACTGTTGAAACACCATAGTGTCAAGCAAGATGGCGCCTTGATTGACTCTTGTCTTGGGCAACTAATGGAATGTCACAGTCAATACCAACCAAGATAACATCTTGATTGACTCTTGACTTGAGCAACTGTTGGAATACCATAGACAGTGTCAACCAAGATGGTACCTTGATTGACTCTTGTCTTGGGCAACTAATGGAATGTCACAGTCAATACCAGCCAAGATGACATCTTGATTGACTCTTGTCTTGGGCAACTAATGGAATGTCACAGTCAATACCAACCAAGATGGCACCTTGGTTGACTCTTGACTCGAGCAGTTGTTGGAATGTCACAGTCAGTACCAACCAAGATGGCACCTTGGTTGATTCTTAGTTTGGGCAACTGTTGAAACACCATAGACAGTGTCAACCAAGATGGCACCTTGATTGACTCTTGTCTTGGGCAACTAGTGGAATGTCACAGTCAATACCAACCAAGATGGCACCTTGGTTGACTCTTGACTTGAGCAACTATTGGAATGTCACAGTCAATACCAACCAAGATGGCACCTTGGTTGACTCTTGACTTGAGTAACTATTGGAATGTCACAGTCAGTACCAACCAAAATGGCACCTTGGTTGACTCTTGACTTGAGCAACTGTTGGAATACCATAGACAGTGTCAACCAAGATGGAGCCTTGATTGACTCTTGTCTTGGGCAACTAATGGAATGTCACAGTCAATGCCAACCAAGATGGCATCTTGGTTGACTTTTGACTTGAGCAACTATTGGAATGTCACAGTCAGTACCAATCAAGATGGCACCTTGGTTGATTCTTAGCTTGGGAAACTGTTGAAACACCATAGACAGTGTCAACCAAGATGGCACCTTGATTGACTCTTGTCTTGGGAAACTAGTGGAATGTCACAGTCAGTACCAACCAAAATGGCACCTTGGTTGATTCTTAGCTTGGGAAACTGTTGAAACACCATAGACAGTGTCAACCAAGATGGCACCTTGATTGACTCTTGTCTTGGGCAACTAGTGGAATGTCACAGTCAGTACCAACCAAAATGGCACCTTGGTTGACTCTTGACTTGAGCAACTGTTGGAATACCATAGACAGTGTCAACCAAGATGGTACCTTGATTGACTCTTGTCTTGGGCAACTAATGGAATGTCACAGTCAATACCAGCCAAGATGACATCTTGATTGACTCTTGTCTTGGGCAACTAATGGAATGTCACAGTCAATACCAACCAAGATGGCACCTTGGTTGACTCTTGACTCGAGCAGTTGTTGGAATGTCACAGTCAGTACCAACCAAGATGGCACCTTGGTTGATTCTTAGTTTGGGCAACTGTTGAAACACCATAGACAGTGTCAACCAAGATGGCGCCTTGATTGACTCTTGTCTTGGGCAACTAATGGAATGTCACAGTCAATACCAACCAAGATGGCATCTTGATTGACTTGTCTTGGCCAACTCTTGGAATATCACAGTCCATACTAACCAAGATGGCACCTTGAGCGTGTCTCTTGGCTTGGGCATCTATGGGAACAAGATAGGCAGTCCAAACCAAGATGGTGCCTCAGGTGTCTCTATTCTTTTTAAAAATATATATTGAATTTGATAGGACAAAATGAAATTGGAAGAGAGAAATTGGGAGGAAAGATGGAGATAGGAAAATAAACAAAGGAGAGACAACTGAAACACTGTTTCAACATACTATATAGTTTTGTGAATATATAGTTTGCAAAAACTATAATTTTACATTTATGTAGTATACAGTTTATTTAGACATAGTTTGCAGAAAACAGAAATTTTACACTTAGTATATAGTTTATCTAGATATATAAGTTGCAGAAAAAAGAGATTTTATACTTATATAATATATAAGTTGGTATAATTTGCAGAAAAGTGAGAAAATTTAGACTTATATAGTGTATATATAGATTTATAGAGTTTTCAGAACAGTAAGAAATATTTACATTTATATAGCATATATATTTAAATATATAGCTTATAATTAAACCAACTTTCCATAAAATGTTACCTCTAATGCAGCCCAGAGGTATCTCAGTAGATAAAGCACTGAGTCTCAATGATGGCTTCCTGTGTTTAATTCCTGGTACCACAAATACCATACAGATGTGCTCCTTCTCTTCTCCTTTCTCTTATTAATTAATACATTTTTACATTAAAACATTTTTTAACTCTTAATACAATGTGTTATCTACTTGCTGTAAATAAGCCACCATTCTCATGTTCTTAATTCCATAGCAGGACCAGAAAGTATATTTTTATAATTTTTTTAAATTATTGGATAGAGACAGAGGGAAATTGACAAGGGAGGGGGAGACAGACAGACACATGCAGCCCTGTTCCCCCTGCAGGTGGGAATCAGGGGCTTGAACCCGGGTCCTTGTGCCTGGGAACAGGTGCGCTCAGCCAGGTGAGCCCCCAGCTGGCCCCTTCTATCCTATTCTAGACTGTTCACCTGATTCTATTCCATTCTAGCAGATTCTATTCTATTCTATTCTATTCTATTCTATTCTTTCTATTCTATTCTATCCTGTTCTATATCACATTCTATATTCCATTCCTTTCTTTCTATTCTATTTTATTCTTACCACATTGTACACCATTCTCCCAGCTTATGACATCCCATGCTTTATTTCACTTTAATAATTTTTTTTCTTTTATTTACTTTATTTTCCTTATATTTGATAGGATGGAGAGAAATTAAGAGAAGATAGAGGAGAGAGACAGAGAGACACCTGCAGCCCTGCTTCACCACTCATGAAGCTTCCCCTCTGCAGGTGGGACTGGGGGCTCGAACCCAGGTCCTGGTGCCTGGGAACAGGTGCCCTCAGCCAGGTGAGCTACCCACCATAATCCCTATGATTCTATTTTTTATTCATTTATTTGATAGGACAGAGAGAAATTGAGGGAGAGGGGAGATTGAGAGGGAGAGAGAGACCTCTGCAGCCCTGCTCCATCACTTGTGAAGCTTCCCCCCTGCAGGTGGGGACCGGGGGCTTGAACCCAGGTCTTTGCACACTGATATATTTGTTCTCAACCAGGTGCACCACCACTTGGCCCCAGAAAACCTGTTTTTAAAGCTGATTATTTGCACCCTCCTTATTTCCTTCCTTTTATGTTAGTTCTTGTCTTGATGGTTTAAATGGAGTCGAATTTTTAAAAAATGAACATGATTTTTTCAACTAGAAAGAGAAAAAAGGAAAAAAAGATCGTTAACGCTGATTTGTTCCCAGTTGTGGTTCATGTTCTCAACTCTCACAGGATCTGTTAACACACTTCAGCTGTGTTCTTTTAATTAAAAGAGGATTTTAACGCTTTTGCCTTTGAAGACGTTCCCAGTGCGTGTCTGTCCTTACCACGCCCTCATCATTTAAAAATCGAAGAACTTGGGTGATTCTTCAGTATTAATTTTCTTGCACACACAGTAATTAGTTCTTAGGTGACCTTTATGAATTATTTACCTGTGGAGAATGGAGCTGGAAGAAACCGTGAACAATGATTGATTCGTGATTGATGATTGATGGACAAATAAATTGGTTCTTGATTTGACGGCTGTATGATCAACTTACCTGGTGTCTACATATTTTTAAATTGTATGTACTGTGCTGTCTCTCTCTCTCTTTCTCTCTCTCAAGAGGTGAGGCAATGTCTATTCAAATGCATCTTGATTGTGTTTATTTCTCTCTCTCAGTGTCTCTCTCTGAGGAGGTGAGGGATTTGGATGTTCAAATTAATCTTGAGGTGTTCATCTTTCTCTCTGTTTTTTCTTTCTATCTCTTTGGGGAGGTGAGCAATCAATCAATGGTTCAAATGAATCTTGGAATGATATTTCTTTCTATCTCATTTGAACAATTCATGGTTCAAATGAACCTTGGAGTGATATTTCTCTCTCTCTCATTCCTCTCTCTTCTGGGAGGTGAGGAGTTGACTGTTCAAATACAGCGTGGTGTGCTCATCTCTTGGTCTGTCTCTCCGTGTTTCTCTCTCTCTCTTTGGAAAAGTGAGGGATTGACCCAATGAATCTTGGAATGCCATCTCTCTCTCCCTCTCTCTCTCCCTCTTTTTCTTTCTCTGGGAAGGTGAGGGATGGGCTGTTTAAATGCATCTTGGAGTGCCAGCTCTCTCTCTCTCTCTCACAGGAGGTGAGGGATTGACTCTTCAAATGTATTTGATGTGCTTATCTCTCTGTCTGTCTCTGTCTCTCTCTCTCTCAGAGGAAGTGACAGATTGACTATTCAAATGAAACTTGGAGTGCCATTTCCCCCTCTCCCTCTCTCTCTCTTTCTGTCTCTCTCTTTCTCAGACTCTTTGGGGAGGTGAGGGATTGGCCATTCAAATGGATTTTGGAATGCCATCTCTCTCTCTCTCATTTTCTCTCTTTGAGGGAGATAAGAAATTGGCTGTTCAAATGCATCTCTATGGGCTCCTCTCTCTCTCTCTCTCTCTCTCTCTCTCTCTTTCTCTGGGGAAGTGAGGGATTGGTTGTTCAAATGAATCTAGATACTGTTCTTTTTTTAATATTTATTTATCTATACCCTTTTGTTGCCCTTGTTATTTGATTGTTGTAGTTATTGATGTCGTCATTGTTGGATAGGACAGAGAGAAATGGGGAGAGGAGGGAAAGACAGAGAGGGGGAGAGAAAGACAGACACCTGCAGACCTGCTTCACCACCTGTTGAAGCGACTCCCTGGCAGGTGGGGAGCCGGGGGCTCGAACCAGGATCCTTACGCCTATCTTTGCACTTCGTGCCACCTGTGCTTAACCTGCTGCGCTACCACCCGACTCCCCTAGATACTATTCTCTTTCTCTTTCTCTTTCCCTTTCTCTCTCTCTCTCGGGAGGTGAGGGATTGGTTGTTCAAATAAATCTAAATTCTCTCTCTCTCTCTTTCTCCCTGTCTCTCCCTTTTTGAGGGAGGAGTTGTCTGTTCAAAGGCATATTTATGTTTTCACCTCTCTTTCTCCTTCTCTATCTCTTTGCAGAGACATGGGATTGGCTCTTCAAAAGCATCTTTTGTGGTTCATTTCATCTTCTTTCTCCCAACTTAAATTTGTCCAGTAAATGGGATTTTGTGTGTGTGTATGTGTGTGAGTTACTAATGAACAGAAATCCAATCAGGTCTCCTGGTGTTAAACTAATTTACAGCTGCCACTGCTTTTTGTTTCATGGGCCTTTGTAAAGCAGAATAGAATCTTTACAGGCTCTGCCCATTGCCCTCAGGAGAGAAGGTTTTTGCTTCCTGAAAACCTGAATAATTCAAATGACCAAACTGTCTTCAAGCTTTTGGTTTCCAGTCCCAGGATCCACGGCAAATCAAACAGCTTCCTGAAATGTGAATTAATACGCTTTACAGACGTGACTCTTTCTGTCCCAGATGTGCTTGTCTTCAGTTTGAAGAGGGAGGCGTGAACTTTGTGTTTCTATTTTATTATCGTTGTGACTTTTTTTTTGGATTTTTTAAAAAGTGTTTGAATATTGTATCTATTACATTTAAATAGTTAAATATTGTCTTTATGTATTCCCCTCTCTGTCTTCCCCTCCTTTCTCCATTTATCTCTGTCCTATCCGGCAACAACACCATCAATAACAACAACAATAATAACCACAACAGTGATAAAAATCCATAAATAATATTTATTTATTGTATTTATTTATTATTATCTGATAGAGACAGAGAGAAATGGAGAAGAGTGGGGAAGACGCTAAAGAATAAAAACAGAGAGAGAGAGAGAGATACCTCTTCCTTTCACCATTTGTGAAGCCTTCATCCTGCAAGTGGGGAGCAGGGGATTTGAATCCAGATCCTTGTCCATTGAGACATGTGCTTTCAACCAGGGGTGCCACCACCTGGCCCCAAACTTTGTTTTCCTAACTTTTCCATATTTTTTTACCTTGTATCAATCGACAAGAAAACACGGAATCGGTGTATTGCCACCGGTATTTTAGATTTCCCTATTTTATTATAATTATTTTTTTAATGGGTGATTTCATATCGACTTACAAAATGACAAGATCACAGGGCTCTAATTCCACTCCGTTCCCACCCCCAGAGTCCCGTGTCCCCGTCCCCTCCATTGGAACCTGCAATGGTTCTCCCAAGCTCACAGACATGGGCTAACTAGTATTTCTACAAATATCGATATTGATGTATCTTTGCCCATTTTTCCCCTGGTCCTGCCTTGTCTTCCTGTCTAAGTCACACCTCCACCTCTGACTCTTTTCTTTTATTCCTCTTCTCTCTCTCCGGATCCTGATAGAGTTGGGGTTCCTAGCCCTCTGGGCATCTTCCCCTGACATTTCTCCTCAGAGCTGTTTTTTTCTTATCATTTACTTATTTTTCATTTTATTAGTGATCAAGGATTGATTTACAAAACCAGAGGATAACAGGGATCTGATTCCACTCGGGAAGGGTTCAAGCCCTCAGTCCCCACCTGCAGGAGGGGGGGGGAAGCTTCACAAATGGTGGGGACCTATCTCTCTCTCTCTCTCTATCTCCCCTTGCTCCTCTTGATTTTGCTCTTGTCTCTGTCAAAATAAAGAAATAGTTTCCCAAAAGATGAAATGTAGGGAAAAGAGGGAAAGATAGCAACAGGCCAGAGGGATGGATCCACCCGCCAACACCCATGTCTGGTGGAGAAGCAATGATAGAAGCCACAACTCCCACCTTCTGCTCCCTAGAGAGAATTTGGGTTCAAGGGAGGTTGGTGCCGGGGGCCAAGGCCTTAGCTAAGTCTCTCATATAGAAAGTTACAAAACATCCTGAAAGTAGCCGGTAGAAACATTTATAGGTAGAGCGGACATTCCGACTGTTGGAACTGAGATGACCGTCTAGCTGTTTGGAAAGTCGCTCCCCCACCTCCCTCCCCCACGACCTTAGCAGAACTTCCTCCTTGCTTGTGCTTATATGGCGGCTGCAAAATACAATTTTTAGAGCTTGATCAGACCTCCTGTCTTGCTCTCGTTTTTCCTGTCTCTTGTCTCCTTCATTCTCTCGCCCCCTACCCTAGGTCTCCGTTGATAGACCCCGCAGGTCGGGGCACCTGGCGCCCAGTATGGGACAATTTGGGTCTGGGGTCCGAGAGAACGTCGCTCTCCAATGGTCGACCATGAAGCATTGGATCGCCGCTTCAGCCAAGAAGTGAGAGAAGATCCTCATTGTGATCGCCACAGAATCACCCTTCTGTGAGATTGATCCATTTTAAGGTAAGAAAGAGCGACGCAACTATGGGACAAGCATTGAGTAAACATGATTTGTTTCTTAGGGGCCTCAAAGAGTCCCTCAAGACATGAGGAACTCGGGTTAAGAAAAAGGATTTCAAGAAGTTTTTTGATTTTGTGAGTGATGTTTGCCCGTGGTTCCCCTTAGAGGGGACTATTGATGAAAAAAGATGGGCTAGAGTAGGAGATTGTTTAAAAGATTTTTATGGGACCTTTGGTCCAGAAGGGATTCCAGTCCGGGCCTTTTCTTATTGGAATTTAGTAAATGATATACTCAAAGTCCATAAACATTGTCCTGATGTACAGGGAGTCATGAGAGAGGGAGAAAAAGTCTTACAGCGACACTCCCGGCCACCTTCTGTTTGTAAGTCCATCTCTATTCCCATGCCTGATTCAGGAGATCCCACCCCTGAGGCCACCGCGATCGAAATGGCGCCTGCTAAGTCCCCTCCTGTTAAAATTTACCCCTCTTTGACAACCTTAAGACCCCCCCACCAAAGATGGGCCTTCTGATAGCCTTTCCCCTGAGGAAACTTCATCCCTTGATGAAGAGGCGGCCAAATATCATAATCCTGAGAGATTAATAAAACTATGCTTACTATGGGGGCCTTACAGCCTGGACTGCCCACCCCTGTGGCCATCCCTACTGGGTTTTTCAAGATAATCATTGATCTTAAAGATTGCTTTTTCACCATCTCTCTACACCCTGAAGATAGACAGCGATTTGCCTTTAGCCTGCCAGTTACTAATTTCAAGGGGCCTATGTCACATTTTCAGTGGCGGGTCCTCCCTCAGGGTATGGCTAATAGTCCAATGCTATGTCAAAAGTTTGTGGCACAAGTGATTGATCCCTTTCGCATTTTGTGGCCTTCTATCTATATTATTCACTATGCAGATGACGTCCTTTTAGCAGGACCTGACAGTACCCAACTACTTTACTGTTGTCTAGAACTATCACAAAAATTGGCAGATAGGGGACTCCAGGTTGCCCCCAATAAGATTCAGCTTCAAGACCCTTATTTTTATTTAGGCTTTGAGCTTTGCCATCAAAAAATTGTTACTTTAAAAACTTCAGCTTCAAGTAGGCCACTTGAAAACTCTTAATGATTTTCAAAGGCTGTTGGGTGACATAAATTGGATTAGGCCATACCTTAAGCTTACCACTGGAGAACTTAGGCCACTTTGTGAAATTCTTAAAGGAGATTCCAACCCTTCTTCCCCCCGCTCCTTGACCCCTGCAGCTACATGTGCTTTACGGTTGGTAGAAGAAGCCAATCAGAAACAGGGAGTTTTCTTTATTTCCTGTGAAACACCACTTCTGTTTGTCATGTGTGCCGCCTCACATACGCCTACAGGAGTGTTTTGGCAGCGTGGCCCTATCTTTTGGGTTCATCTTCCAGTTTCCCCCCCTAAAGTACTTGCTCCCTACACCTCCCTGGTTGCTGAGCTTATTCTTTCAGGACACGAACAGAGCCGCCAGTTCTTTGGCAACGATCCTGAAAAAATAATCATACCATATTCCAAAAGTCAGTTAAAATGGCTCATGCAAACCACAGACGAGTGGCCCATAGCTTGCTCCTCCTTTTTGGGAGAAACTGATAATCATTATCCTGCTGACAAACTACTTCAATTTGCGAAGGTTCATTCCTTCATTTTCCCAAAGTACACTTCCCCCCACCCTTTGTCAAATGCCTGCTTAGTATTCACTGACGGCTCCTCCAATGGAATGGCCGCCTTTGTTATAGATGGACAGGCCGCCTCTATTTGCTCCCCCTTCAAATCGGCTCAACTTGTTGAGCTTTTTGCAGTAATACAGGTCTTTCAAAAATTAATAAATCATCCTTTTAATTTGTACACTGACAGTGCCTATTGCTCATTCGGTTCCCGTTCTTGAGACGGTTTCCTATATTAAACCCTCCACAAATGCCACCCCTTTTTTTTCTCAGCTTCAAAAATTGATCGCCTCTAGATGTCACCCCTTTTTTGTCGGACACCTTCATGCTCATTCTGATCTGCCTGGCCCCCTCTCGAAGGGAAATGCTTGTGCAGATGCTGCCACCCACTTGACTTTTCCAGTACTTGATAGGTTCTGTAGATCAAGCCCAAAAGAGTCATGCTTTACATCATTTAAATGCTCAGACCCTTCGTCTACTTTTTAAGATCACTTGTCAAATTGTTAAACAGTGCCCCACTTGTGTCACACTCCTACCCACCCCCCACCTGGGTGTTAACCCCAGAGGTTTGGTCCCAAATGAAATATGGCAAATGGATGTTACACAGGTTCCTGAATTTGGCAACCTTAAATATCTTCCTATAACTATAGATACCTTTAGTGGATTTATCTTTGCTTCCTTACATACTGGAGAAGCTTCTAAAAATGTTATAGCCCATGTTTTAAATGGCCTTTCTGTCTTGGGCAAGCCCAGATCCATTAAAACTAATAATGTCCCAGGCTATACTGGACAAAAGTTTCGAGAATTTTGCTGCCAGTTACAAATTAGACACATTACTGGCATTCCTTATAATCCTCAAGGACAAGGGATTGTTGAACGTGCCCACCAAACTATCAAAAATTCTCTCCATAAATTAAAGAGAGGAGAATTATACCCTCAGAAGGGGTCCCCTAGAAATATTCTTCATCATGTCTTGTTTGTTATTAACTTTCTAAATTTAGACGCCCATGGCAAATCCGCTGCTGATCGCCTCTGGCACCCTGAGACAAATAAAGATTTTACCACAGTCATGTGGAAAGACCCGCTCACCTTCAAATGGAATGGCCCAGATCAAGGCCTTATATGGGAGAAAGGTTCGGCCTGTATTTGTGACACCAAAGCAGGATCAGCTAGATGGCTGCCAGAAAAGCTGATAAAACTAATTAATAATAGAAATGAATCCAGGGAGCAATCTTCTCCCTGAGAAAATTTACCCTTCTCTTTTTCAGGAAAATGATTGGATTCAAAATACCGACAGTGTTCTTGTGGATGGTCCTCTTGTGCCGATGGACACCCACAATAGCACCTGACAAGAAAGGAGCCACCTCCCCGTTTGCTTGGCGATTTTTCCTGACAGAAAACTACACCAACTATGCTAAAACACAAAATTATGGTCATCTTTTAGCCACGGCTGATTGCCCGCCTCAAGGGTGCCAATCTGCCATTTTGCTAAATTTCACAGATTTTAAGGCACAGCCTGGAAAGGTTGCACTTGCCCTGTGCTTTTTTTTTTTTTTAATTTTTTATTTAAGAAAGGATTAATGAACAAAAACATAAGGTAGGAGGGGTACAGCTCCACATAATTCCCACCACCCAATTTCCATAACCCACCCCCTCCCATGATAGCTTTCCCATTCTCTAGCCCTCTGGGAGCATGGACCCAGGGTCATTGTGGGATGCAGAAGGTGGAAGGTCTGGCTTCTGTAATTGCTTCCCCGCTGAACATGGGCGTTGACTGGTCGGTCCATACTCCCAGTCTGCCTCTCTCTTTCCCTAGTAGGGTGTGTCTCTGGGGAAGCAGAGCTCCAGGACACATTGGTGGGGTCTTCAGTCCAGGGAAGCCTGGCCAGCATCCTGGTGGCATCTGGAACCTGGTGATTGAAAAGAGAGTTAACATACGAAGCCAAACAGTTTGTTGAGCAATCATGGATCCCAAGCTTGGAATAGTGGAGAGGAAGTATTAGGGAGGTACTCACTGCAAACTCTAGTGTAATCCTGCTTTCAGGTATATATTTTGCAGTAGTTTATGGATACGTGTGCACATAAGCTCTCTCTCACAGAAACTGGTGTATATCTAGGTTTTGGGACTTTGTTAGAAAGTGAACCACCTGAGATAAAATTAGAGTATACTATGAAAGGAAAGGTCTCACCCAAGTAATGAAGCCGAAGGGTTGTCATTCCACACGTGAAGTCTCTGGACACAGTCTGAGGTGAAGCATGTTGAGGTGGCCATCGTTGCGTTGGTTAGGTTGTGATCGGCGGATGCAATATTATTTGGTTTGGATTGGGAGAGGCATACGGGAAAGTGGGCCCTATCCAAGGGTCCCAGGACTGGGGGAAGTAGGGGCTCTATAGTGGAGATGTGAGATTCCTGCTGTCTTAGGGTTCAAAAAGACAATCGATAGTTAATGTTATCATCACATTATTTGGTAATTGGGTTAACTTTGAAAAGTCCTTTTGTTAGGGTTTGCTGTACAGTACCCAGTATCTTGTATATAGCTGTGCTATTGGATGCTTCTAATGTCCTGTGCTTTTTTTTTTGTTTGTTTGACCAGCGTCGATCCTATTGCACAGATAGATGGGTTGAAGAAAATGTGGGCTGCCCCTATAAATCATGTAACATCCATAATGTTAAGACCCTAAGAGGTAATGAAGTTATTGCCCAGCTTCCCTATAACAGACATAATTTTTTTTGCTCCTCCACAGGCTATACCTGGGTTGTTTGGGATCCCTGGGTTTCCCGCTGGACCACGCCAGTCAAAGGAGCCATGTATATAACCAAAGACGAAACCGGGCCTAGCAGCCGTATTTATATTTGGCGTGCTCTTGTTCAAGTTCAAACAACCCTTCATGCTGAAATTCAAACATGTGAGAAGGAGCTAAATACACACCTCTCAGCCTTAGCTACACACCACCCCTTTTCCTGCCTATCTCTATTAAGAGAAGGCCTAATGCTTGCCAATATCACCGGCCTTGGCGATGTTTCTGCATGTTTTCTTTGTGCCGCGTTAGGACGTCCCCCTTTGACGGCAGTTGCATATCCCACCTCATTAAATACTTCTGATACGTCTAGTAAGGCCTTTTCTCCCATTTTTGAAGTTTCTTTGTTCCTGGCTCCTGAACAAGAACAATTTAGGTTTTGTTATTCCGGTGCTAGTACCAGGTTGTGCAATCAGACTGGCTCACCTGCCGCAGATCTAATTGCCCCTGATGGGTTTCTCTTTTGGTGTAACGGTACCCTTTTTGAAAATCTTTCTAGCCAAATAGATGAGGGATTGTTATGCCTTCCAGTTACCTTAGTACCCCAGTTGACCCTCCTTACTCCTGCTGAGTATTTAGGTTGGGGCAGCCCCTCGTCCCCTAGAACAAAATGGGCTGTTTTTCTTCCTTTAGTGGCTGGTGTTTCTCTCTTGCAACATCCGTTGTGGCTGCTGGTCTGGCTGGAGGCACCTTGGGCCATTCCCTTCTTACCACAGCTAAACTCTCCCAACAATTCTCACTGGCAGTGGAAGCCTCGGCCAAATCCTTGGCCTCCCTACAGAGACGACTAACCTCCCTTGCCCAAGTTGCCTTACAGAATTGGCAAGCCTTGGACCTCCTGACCGCGGAGAAGGGTGGCACCTGTTTGTTTTTGAAAGAGGAGTGCTGCTTTTATGTTAATGAGTCCGGTTTAGTGGAGACCCGGGTTCAGCAGTTACACAAGCAAAGCGTTGAATTACAAAAACAAAAATTTTCTGTTGCTGCTGATAGTTGGTGGAAATCCTCCATGTTCTCCCTTTTGATGCCCCTTATGGGACTCTTGATTAGTCTTTTGCTAATGATTACCTTGGGGCCCTTTATTTTTAATAAGATTACTGGCTTTATAAAAACAACAAATTGACTCCTTGGCATTGAAGCCCTTACAAATATATTAGCACAGACTTGATTTGGCTGACAGAGGCTTGGCTGAACCTGAGGGTGACAGACCTCTTTTAGGAGCTGCATAAAACTCAGATTTATGCACGCCAGCCTTGGCATGGCGTGGGCACCGGTAAGGGGTGCAGGGCTGAGCACTGCAGGGGGAGGACCCTATAGTCTGCCTCTGAGTCCCCCATGAAGCAAACCTGATTTTCATGGAGGTTGGTGTCAGTCTTCAGACCCCTCACCATGAGGTTTCCCCACCAAAAGGATAAAGGCTCTGCCTCTCCTCCCCAAAAGACATCAAGGGCCGTATGAGATGCGGGAAGATCAGTTCTATATGTACCCCGCGGGAGGAATCAGGTCAATACTTCCCCTCTTTGGTTAATGCCCACTCATCTGTTGATGAGGTCTCCTGTGTCTCACCCTCATTTGCCCGCCTCAATTAAATTGTAAAAAAGGAGGCGATGCCGAGGGCCAAGGCCTTAGCTAAGTCTCTCATATAGAAAGTTACAAAACATCCTGAAAGTAGCCGGTAAAAACATTTATAGGTAGAGCGGACATTCCGACCGTTGGAACTGAGATGACCATCTAGCTGTTTGGAAAGTCGCTCACCCACCTCTCTCCCCCACTACCTTAGCAGAACTTTTTTTTGTGCTTATATGGCGGCTGCAAAATAAAATTTTTAGAGCTTGATCAGACCTCCTGTCTGGCTCTCGTTCTTCGTGTCTCTTGTCTCCTTCATTCTCTCGCCCCCTACCCTAGGTCTCTGTTGATAGACCCTGAAGGCCAGGGCAGGTTGGAGGGTAGCACAGCGGGTTAAGCGCATGTGGCACAAAGCACAAGGACCGGCTTAAGGATCCCAGTTCGAGCCCCCAGCTCCCCACCTGCAGGGGAGTCACTTCACAGGCGGTGAAGCAGGTCTGCAGGTGTCTGTCTTTCTCTCCCCGTCTCTGTCTTCCCCTCCTCTCTCCATGTCTCTCTGTCCTCTATCCAACAACGATGACATCAATAACAACAACAATAATAACTACAGCAATAAAACAACAAGGGCAACAAAAGGGAATAAAGAAATAAAATAAATATTTTTAAAAAGAAGAATTTAGGTCCAGACTCCCAGAGGGGTAGAAATGTCAGGGGAAGTTGACTACTTCTCTCTCTCTTTCTTTCTCTCTCATTAAAGTAAGTTTCCCCCTTCTATCCTAGTCTCTTTCAATTATATGGTTTCCTCCACCCTGCCTAGTCTATTCTTCCAAAAGATACTCACAATGCAACAATAATAATTTTTTTTAAAAATCAGCAAATATTCACAAGAGCAAGAGTTTATTTTAATAGTGGTGCTCATTCCTTCCCTGGCTCTGTGCACAGCTACTAAAGGTATTTTAATCGATTGTGCTTTTCTCTCCGGTGAACTAGAATGCCACCACCAATAGGCATTTCAAATTATTGTTTTTTTTCCTCCCCCCAACAATAATGTTTAATGGACTCGAGTTCTTTCCCTCTCCCACTAATAGGCACAAACCAAAATCCCTTTCTTTTTTTTAAAAAAAAAACATTTTTAAATATTTTACTTATTTATTGCCTTTTGTTGCCCTTGTTTTATTGTTGTAGTTATTATTATTGTGGTTATTAATGTCGTGGTTGTTGGATAGGACAGAGAGAAATGGAGAGAGGAGGAGAAGACAGAGAGGGGGAGAGAAAGAGAGACACTTGCAGACCTGCTTCACTGCCTGTGAAGCGACCCCCCTGCAGGTGGGGAGCTGGGGGCTCGAACCGAGATCCTTAGGCTGGTCCTTGCGCTTTGAGACATTTGTGCTTAACCCACTGCGCTACCGCCCGACTCCCCCAAAATCCCTTTCTTATCACTAATCAGGCATACCAGGTGAAGCAATACTACATGTTAACTAAAACTTCTTAATAATAATTCTGTATCTCCGTGCCTTTTGTCATATATATATATAGATATAGATAGATACATATATATATATTAGTTCTTGTTCTGTTAAAGGAATTAGAGCTATTCTGTTTTCTCCTGAAGAATGACTACTACGATTATTATTATTAATTTATTATTATCATTGTTATTAATTATTATTATTATTTCCCCAGAGCCCTGCTGAGCTCTGGCTGCTGGTGGTGCTGGGGGTGGAACCTGGGGCCTCAGAGCCTCAGGCAGGAGAGTCTGTGTTCAGAACTATTATTATGATTATGATTATTATTTCCCCAGAGCCCTGCTGAGCCCTGGCTACTGGTGGTGCTGGGGATGGAACCTGGGGCCTCAGAGCCTCAGGCAGGAGAGTCTGTGTGCAGAACCATTATTATTATTATTATTATTATCATCATCATCATCATCATCATTATTTTTAAAATATTCTAAACTAAACTAATTGCAATTTTCAATGGAGGGGATGGGGACACAGGACTCTGGGGGTGGGAATGGGGTGGAATTAGACCCCTGTTATCTTATCATTCTGCAAATCTATATGAAATGGCTTTAAAAAAAAAGAAAGTAAGTAAGTAAGCAAAGGACATCTAAAACCCAAATCTATTATTTCAAAGAAAATAGATTGAGGGACAACAACTACATAGTAAGTTTGATTTGTCCCAGCTTAGGCGTTGTGATTATCTGAGAAGACAAATAATTCAAATAATTCGGAAATCCATTGACTGCATGGTTCCTACTCCCGCGTTGATAAAGATCTCAGAGAAATTTTCACTGGAACTGAAAAATTTAGGAAAAGAAGAAAAAGGAAAAAAGGAAGAAAGAAAGAGAAAGAGAAAAGAAAGAAAGAAAAAGAAAGAAAGAAAGACAGTTATTAAAGACATGCTTGCTTGAAAAAAATACACTTTGTCAACAAGGGCAACAAAAGGGAAAATACATAAATAAATATAAATTAAAAAAATAAACTTTGCAAAATCTTTCTTTACTGTATTAATTTCTACACGACTGCCCATAGACTTCCTCTGACTGTTTAAAAAGCTGGATGGCGCAGGCACAGCCATGTTACCTGCTGGAGACGGTACCAGCTTCGCAGGATGTTCAGCACGGCCAAACTCTCCAGGCCACCCTGACAGCATCTTGCCTTCTGCCATCAACAGCGCTTGGGATTCAGCTCCGTGTGGTCTTGATAATCTTTACCTATGGCCAGGCTGAGAGCCTGATCAATAACAAAAGTAATAACAAGGGAGTTAGATGGTAGCACAGCCGGTTAAGTGCAGGTGGCGCAAAGCACAAGGATCCCGGTTCGAGCCCCCGGCTCCCCACCTGCAGAGGGAGTCCCTTCATAAGCAGTGAAGCAGGTCTGCAGGTGTCTGTCTTTCTCTCCCCCTCTCTGTCTTCCCCTCCTCTCTCTCCGTTTCTCTCTGTCCTATCCAACAACAACGACATCAATAACGACAACAACAACAATAATAAAAAACAACGGCAACAAAAGGGAATAAATAAATAAATTTTTTTTTTAAGTAATGACACAACCTTCCCTGCACTCTATAAGATTGATCATCATGGAACGAGTAACGTCAATAATGCAGAATTTTTCAGGAGACTCCAAGAGGAAGAATTGTCTTTCCCCCTTTATCTACACCACTTCCTTTAGGATTTCCCCGCTAAAATATAGAGGAAGTGTTGGGTAGCATGCCAGCTTCCCAATGCTGGGGTCTATTTACATAATCACTGTTTTACCCGAGACTCGCCCTGTCTACAGGGAATTGGTTTAATCCCCAATGGTTTGCACTCTCTTTTCACTCCGCCCCCTTATCCCGCGTACTTCCTTTCTCCACCCTACCACTTCCATCTCAGAAGGTATTTAAAGGCAGATCAATAAACGCAGCAGGGTATTGTGTGTTCGCGCTCCACCTCTCAGTACCCAGGTCAAATCTTGCGGGACCCGGGTTCAAACCTTGTGGGTCCCTGAGTCGAGTCTCTCGGGACCCAATTTGATCCTCTCAGTACCCAGGTTCGAGCCTCATGGGCCGGCAGTCTGTTCTTGCAGGACCCAGATTCAAGCCTGGTGGGACCCGGGTTCGAAGCCCTGAAACCCTGGTTTGAGCTCCCAGAGACCAAGGTTCCAGACTCTTGGAATGGGTTCTAGCCTCTCAGGACCCGGGTTCAAGTCTTGAGGGACCCAGGTTTGAGTCTCGTGGGACCTTGGGTCTAGTCTCTTGGGACCCAATTGTTAGCGAGCATAAATCAAACCACCATCCACTGTAAGGAAGCAAAGATGTTTATTGACGAATTGCAATCCGGGCCGAGATGGTGACTGGTGTTAGTCTACCAAGCTCGACCCCGAACAGGGCTCAAACCACACAATTTATAGGAATTCAGACTACACTCAGGGAGGGGGAGCACATCACCTTATCAACCTACATCCAATAACAGGCTATAGCAAACACAAGATCCAATCATTTCAAACTTAGCAAAAGCATGATCCATTCAAAGCAAAGCCCGGGCTAGTTTCAAATACAGTAAGATCACACAACCAATAGAATTCAACCAGGCAGGGTTGCCACATCCTCCTGCCATCGGCTATGACCACCCATCCGGTAGGCAGCACACCACAAAGTCTGTGCAAAGGTCCTGATAAGGCTTGTCCCCATGCAGGGTCCTTCGAACAACTTACAAGACAATGGGTGGCCTTCACTGATTAGGCTTGTCCCCAGGCAGGGTCCTTCGAACAATAGGTGGCCTTCACTGATTAGGTCCTGATAAGGCTTGTCCCCAGGCAGGGTCCTTCGAACAATGGGTGGCCTTCACTGATTAGGTCCTGCTTATTCAAGGGGGAAGGGGCAAGGAATTTTCCACCTCGTACTACAAGCAACTCATACTAAAAGCACTTAACAAACAACTGCATAAAAAGGGAATTTCAAGGCTACTGCCTTTTACACCGATTTGAGCGAGTCCCAGAGCATGTGCCCTGGAAGCAGCACCCTCGGGCTAGCCCGGCAGAAAGACTGGTGGTTCCCGCAGTGGAGGGGCCACCTTACAGAACAACGGGCCTTCTGATCTACCATCCACCATTATGCTCCCACTTCCTCATGCAGGAATAGTACATGAGAACCTAGGTCACATGGTGAGCACACAAGAAAGACGGATTTCACCTAGAGAACTTAACTTCATGGAGACGTCGGCCAGGTCAGCACCACCTTGGTGCCTTCTCAGTAGGGAACAAAACAAAACTCTTTGATGAAACAATGGAACTGATTTTATGAAATTTGTTTAAGGCCCCTAGAAACATAAGAAGCTGGAACTTTCTATGAACCATTGGCTTCTGACGCATAGGGGCAACAGAATGGCATACACATACAGGTAGAATATTGATCCTAATCAATAGGACATCTGCCTGGCACACAGGTACAGGAAGAACAAAAATTTAGAAACTGTGACGTGATCTCTAGGGAGCAAAATGCCCCTGGAATGTTCCACAAAGCAGGAGGTGTTCCCTACCTGTGCTTTTCTTACCTGGCGATTTTTGTTTTAATGATCTACACCTTGGTGATTTTTGCTTTTATTTATTTATTTATTTTTTATTTTTTATTTTATTTATTTATTCCTTTTGTTGCCCTTGTTGTTTTATTGTTGTAGTTATTATTGATGTCATTGTTGTTGGATAGGACAGGGAGAAAGAGGAAGGGAAGACAGAGAGGGGGAGAGAAAGACAGACACCTGCAGACCTGCTTCATCGCCTGTGAAACGACACCCCTGCAGGTGGGGAGCCGGGGGCTCGAACTGGGATCCTTATGCTGGTCCTTGTGCTTAGCGCCACCTGCACTTAACCCGCTGCGCTACCACCCGACTCCCCGATTTTTGTTTTTAATAATCAAAGCCTTGGTGATTTTTGTATGAGTGACCAAAGCCTTGGTGATTTTTAACAATCTACACCTTGGTGATTTTTGTTTTAATAATCAATACCTTGGTGATTTTTGTTTTAATGATCTAAGCCTTGGTGATTTTTGTATTAGTGACCAAAAGCCTTGTTGGTTTTTGTTTTAATAATCTACACCTTGGTGATTTTTGTTTTAATAATCAATACCTTGGTGATTGTTGTTTTAATGATCTACACCTTGGTGATTTTTGTATTAGTGACCAAAAACCTCAGTGATTTTTGTTTTAATAATCTACACCTTGGTGATTTTTCTTTTAATGTTCTACACCTTGGTGATTTTTGTGTTAGTGACCAAAAGCCTTGATGATTTTTGTTTTAATAATCTAAACCTTGGTGATTTTTGTATTAGTGACCAAAGCCTTGGTGATTTTTGTTTTAATAATCAAAGCCTTGGTGATTTTTGTTTTAATAATCTAAACCTTGGTGATTTTTGTATGAGTGACCAAAAGCCTTGATGATTTTTTTTTTTAATAATCTACACCTTGGTGATTTTTTTGTTTTAATGATCTAAGCCTTATGAGACTATGAAAATAAAGTTCTGCTTAAGTGTGACAGAGACATCTGCTGGAGCTTGATTCAGCATCAACTCACTCATAAGCCCGTTTTTCATTCCTCAGGTTACCTTAATAACCTGCTGCCGCTGGCCCCCCCGGCAGCTGTACCTGATTGAATTACTTCCATTTGATAGATTTCTTTTTCTTTCTTTTTCTTCCTTCCTAATAAAGCAAAAGGAAGTCAGAACAGGAGAAACTGGACCGTTGTGTTGGAATCAGTCTGGTTAAGGGTGACACCAAGACTGTGCAAGATCAATCAATTCTGTTCTTTGTTTTTTATTATTATTATTATTATTTTCCCCCACCGGTTGTATATAAATATCTAGGGTCCAATTCAATATCTCTCATTTCCAAGGAGAACCCAGGAAAGGAGACCAAGGTAATTTCGAGAAGAAAACCGTTGTACATGATGAGGGGGCCATGCGAAAAAATTTCCAAGTCTCCAAACTGGTTATTTTGGGGGTGATTTCCACAGAGGGAAACAGAATATTTTCCACAACAATGTCTGAATGGCTTTGGAAGGTGGATAGAGAGTGATTCCATGACAGAAAATGAACTCTTTCCAGTGGCCTACACTCAAAGTGTTTTTGGTCACCTTTTTATGATGATTACCCTTGATTTTTTTTTTTTCCTGTGGAATACACACATTTATACTTGGATTACTTCCCTTTAAAACCCAACCCCTTGCTAATTCTGCCCCCAATTTCCTCTCTCTCTCTCTCTTTTTAGTGATTTCATATTGGTTTACAAAATTACAAGATAACAGGGGTCTAATTCCACACCATTCCCACCACCGCTATCTGTCTATAGTTACAGCTATATATACATATAAGGATATTTTACTTTTATTTCTAGCTTTATTAATTACTTTTTTTCTTACTGATTTAATATTGATTTACAAAATTAGAACACAACAAGTGTATAATTCTGTGGTGGTTCTCCCAAGCCCACGGACATGAGCTATTATTTCTACAACTATCTATATTGATATATCTTTGTCCATTTTTTCCCCTGGTCCTGCCTTCTCTTCCTGTCTCAGCCACACCTCCACCTGTCACTCCTTCCGAGTGTCCCTCCTTTTTCCCTCTTCTCTCTCTCCGGGTCCTGATGGAGTTGGAGTTCAGAGCCCTCTGGGCATCTTCCCCTGACATGTCTCCCCCTCTGGGAGCCTGGACCCAAATTCTTTCTGGGGAGCAGAAGGTGGGAGTTGTGGCTTCTGTCATTGCTTCTCCGCTGGACATGGGTGTTGGCAGGTGGATCCACACCCCCAGTCTGTGTCTGTCTGTCCCTAGTGGGGCAGGGCTCTGGGGAGGGGAGGCTCCAGGACACATGGGTGAGGACGTCTGCCCAGGGAGGTCAGGTTGGCGTCACGGCAGCATCTGCAACTTGGTGTCTGAAAAGCATTAAGATATAAAGCAGGACAAAGTGTTTAATAACCAGGAACCCAAAGGTAGGAACAGAGCAGATGGAAGTCGGGGTCTTCCTGTGGGAAGAAGCCAGGACGTCTATTTTAGGTCTATTCCAAAGGGCCCGTGACTTTAGTCCTTGTCACCTGAGCCCGACAGGTAACCACAGAGCTCTCACGAAAACGAAACATTCTCTCTCCCAAGAAAAACATTTGTCTTTGAAGTAATTTTCTTTTGCAAAAAAAAAAAATAATGGATGAACCCCAATTCCATCTGGACCTGGAGAGAGTCACAGGTGGAGGTGTGGCTTAGACAGGAAGAGAAGGTGGGACCAGAGGAAAAATGGGCAAAGATATATAAAGATAGATGATTAGATATAGATAGATGATAGGTAGATAGATGACAGATAATATATGGATAGATAGATGATAGACAGAGATTAGACATGGACATAGACAAGATGATACATAGATAAATGATAGACAGATAAATAATAGATAGAGATTAGACATGGACATAGACAAGATAGATAGTAGATAGAAGATAAATAGATGATAGAGATTATACATGAACATAGACAAGATAGATAATAGATAGAAGATATATAGATAGAGATTAGACATGGACATAGACAAGATGATAGATAGATAGAGATGATAGATTGATAGATGATAGATACTAGACATGAACATAGACTAGATAGATGATAGCTAGCTAGATGATAGATAAATGAAAAATAGATGATAGATAGATTGATGATATATTGATAGATGGTAGATATTAGACATGGACATAGACTAGATAGATGATAGGCAGGTAGGTAGGTAGGTAGATAGAGATGATAGATAAATGATAGATAGATGATAGATACTAGACATGAACATAGACTAGATAGATGATAGATGATAGACAGATGATAGATATTAGACATGGGCATAGACTAGATAGATGATAGACACATGATAGATATTAGACATGGACATAGACTAGATAGATGATAGATGATAGACAGATGATAGATATTAGACATGGACATAGACTAGATAGATGATAGACAGATAGATGATAGACAGATGATAGATATTAGACATGGACATAGACTAGACAGATGATAGATATTAGACATGGACATAGACTAGACAGATGATAGATATTAGACATGGACATAGACTAGATAGATGATAGATGATAGACAGATGATAGATATTAGACATGGACATAGACTAGACAGATGATAGATATTAGACATGGACATAGACTAGATAGATGATAGATGATAGACAGATGATAGATATTAGACATGGACATAGACTAGATAGATGATAGATATTAGACAGATGATAGACAGATAGATGATGGATATTAGACATGGACATAGACTAGATAGATGATAGATGATAGACAGATAGATGATAGATATTAGACATGGACATAGACTAGATAGATGATAGATATTAAACAGATGATAGACAGATGATAGATATTAGACATGGACATAGACTAGATAGATAGATGATAGGTGATAGATATTAGACATGGACATAGACTAGATAGATGATAGATATTAGACAGATGATAGATAGATGATAGATATTAGACATGGACATAGACTAGATAGATGATAGATATTAGACAGATGATAGATAGATGATAGATATTAGACATGGACATAGACTAGGTAGATGATAGACGATAGACAGATAGATGATAGACAGATGATAGATATTAGACATGGACATAGACTAGATAGATGATAGACAGATGATAGATATTAGACATGGACATAGACTAGATAGATGATAGATATTAGACAGATGATAGACAGATGATAGATATTAGACATGGACATAGACTAGATAGATGATAGATATTAGACAGATGATAGACAGATGATAGATATTAGACATGGACATAGACTAGATAGATGATAGATAGACAGATGATAGATGATAGATATTAGACATGGACATAGACTAGATATGTAGGAATTGAGCAAAAATTAATAAATGTAAATTGGTAATTAAAAGATAGGTAGGCCTGGACTCTGGTAACCTGAAGGCTAAGCAAGCAATTAGAGAGAGCAATTCTCAGGATTCAAGGGGGACACCAGCTGCGTGAAGGTGAGAGATAACTAATACATGCAACCTTTAATTTCTTTCTTAACAATGTACAATAATAGACAATAAAATCACTTTTTAACTAGAATATGCTAAGTAGAGTTTCTTTCTTAAAGGCTAAGCGATGAAAGCTTCAACTAGAAGTCTTCTGAGAACTCTTAGAGGTGTAAATAAAGTTCCTTTCTTTATAATAAATAGGCAACGACAGGAGCAAAAGTCCAGTTCTTTTCCTTTTTAAATTTTTTTAATTTTTTTATTTAAGAAAGGATTAATTAACAAAACCATAGGGTAGGAGGGGTACAATTCCACACAATTCCCACCACCCAATCTCCATTTCAGTTCTTTTCTTAAAGATAATCACAGTAAAGTCTAAGCAGAATTCAGATGCAGACTAGAGCCCCTTTGTTTAAAGACAATTGCTTAAAGATCCAACTGGAATTACTCTCTTAACTCTAATGGGTGGAAACCAGGGTTTCTCCCTTCAGAAAAAGAGACAATTATTAGTGCAAACTCCAGTACCTTTCTTCAAGATAGTTGTCTAAAGATCTAAACTAGGATTCCTTTCTTAACTCAGACAGAAACTAGAATTCTCTTCTTGACTAATAAGGATGAACTAGAATTCTTTTTCTTGACTAATAAAGGTGAACTAGAATTCTTTTTTTTTAAGACCAATTAGAATTTATTTCTTAACTGGAATAGACACAAAGTGAAGTGTCTTTCTTCACAATAATAGACAAGAACAGATGCCAACTAGGATTCCTTTCCTGAAAGATAAGCAGAGGTCCGGCTAGAAGTCTTTTGTGAACTCTTAACCAATGCAAACTCCAGTTCCTTTGTTAGGGACAAGGCTTTCAAGGTCCAACAGAAAATCCTTTGTGAATTCTAACTGAGGTAAATGAAGCCCCTTTCTTCGTAATAAATAGACCGTCACAGATGGCCAACTAGGTCCCCTTTGTTTAAAGACAATTGCCTAAAGATCCAACTACAATTCCCCCTCTTAACTCTAATGGGTGGAAACCAGAATTCTTTCATTCACCAAAAGAGCCAACAATTAATGCAAACTCCCGTTCCTTTCTTACAGGTAGTTGTTTAAAGATCTAACGAGAATTTCTTTCTTAACTCAGATAGCAACTGGAATTATTTTTCTTGATGAATAAAGGTGAACTAGAATTTCTTAAAGACGAGTGTTGGGAGTCGAACCAGAATTCATTTCTTAACTCGAATAGCTGCAAAATTTCATTCTTCTGAGTAGGATAGAATAGATGAAATTATTTTCTTTACAGATGCAAATGGGACTTCTGTTCTTAATGACAAGTGTTCAAGGTCCAACTAGAATTCTTTAACTTAACTCAAATCGATGCCATGGGGAGTTACTTTCTTCACTGTCAATAACACACGCAAATCAGAATTTCTGTGTTTGCAAGCTAGGATTCCTTTGCAATAGTTTTTTTAATTCCTTCTTGCTCTGTTACAGGGAGTCTGAAAATTAAGATTTTTTTTTAGCCAGGAAGGACAGGAGACCTGCTTTAAATTCTTTGTTTTGTCTGCCCCAGGGCCCCAGGAAGAAAGGGTTGAATTCCTGGAATTCCACTGTGAGTCCCTCTGGGAGGTTAATTCTGGCTGTTACTCAAAACCAGGGTCATTGAAGACAAAAGACAAAAATGCTTTGAAAAAGACTTCAAAATCCACCCGCCGCCCCCCCCCCCCAACATTATCTCTTTTCCTTGCACCACTGGGCACATTTAGTCACGCACATTTGGCAATGTTCAAAAACACTGGAATTTTCTCTCCACCAGATTTATCCACTTGACTTTTATTATTATTTTTTAAAAGACTGGGCATTTAAAAAATGTATTTATTCAAAATCCGAACATTGGAAAGGACAGATTCTAAATAACTTTATATAGAGTGTTTGTCAATCAGAAAGAAAGGAAGAAATGCCTCTATAAGTACGCTTAAAAATAAAGTTATACCACAACAATGTTAACAAGGGCAGCAAAAGGGAAAATAAATAAATAAATAAATAAATAAATATTTTTTAAAAATTTAAAAAATAATAAAGTTATATCTATCATCTGTCTAACTCACTATATTTATATCTTTGTCTATCAACGTATATCTATCTTTACCTCTATCTATCAATATCTATATTTATATCTGTCTATGTGAACCTAATTGATATCTATCAACTATCTCTGTCTTTTTAAAATTTTTATTATCTTTATTTGTTGGGTAGAGGCAGCTAGAAATTGAGAGAGGGGGAAGAGATAAAGAGGGAGAGAGATTACTGCAGCGCTGCTTCACCCCTATTTTTCTATTTTTCATATATATATATGTATTACTATTATTTTTAACTAGAGCACTGTTGAGTTTTGGCTTATGGTGGTGCAGGGGCTTGAACCTGGGACTTTGGAGCTTCAGACGTCAAACTCTATTTGCGTAACCATTATGCTACCTACCATCCACCCTATTTTTCCTAATTTTCTACCTATCTATCATCTATCATTTATATATCTATATATATATATATACCATCTATCTATCCATCTATCATTTATCTATCATCTATCCTCATCCATATTATCTATCATTTATCATTTATCATCCATCCATGTTTTCTTTCTTTCTATCATCTATCTATCCATCTATCTATCATATATCTATCTGTCTATCTTACCTTCCTGTCATCTATGTATATTTAACACTATCTCTTTTTTAAATTTGATCTTTATTTATTCACTTATTATCGCAGAGAGACCCCTATAGCTCCGCTCCACCACTCCTGAAGCTTCCCCCCTGCAGGTGGGGATGGGGGACTCGAACCCAGGTCCTTGCGTCTGGCCCCTACATTTTCCACAAGACAGAATTCACATTCCCCTACTCTCAATATTGAAATGAAGGGGAGAGAAGTGGAGCCTCCCTCTGGCTCCTGTGATGCCCAGGATGGAACTCAGGGCCTCACGCTTGAGAGTCCAACACTTTATCCCTTGAAACAATTCTTGGGATGCCTTATAGAACTGCCAATACATTGATTGATTGATTGATTGGTTGGTTGGTTGGTTGGTTGATTGACTGATTGATTGATTGATTGAAGAGAGAGAATCAGAGTCTTTCTCTGGTTCCTGTGATGCCAGGGAAGGAACTCAGGGCCTTACACTTGAGAGTCCAGCACTTTATCCCCTTAAACAACTCTTGGGATGCCTTATAGAACTGCCAATAAGTTGATTGATTGATTGATTGACTGGTTGATTGATTGAAGAGAGAGAAGTGGAGCCTCCCTCTGGCTCCTATGATGCCCAGGATGGAAGTCAGGGCCTCACACATGAGAGTCCAACACTTTATCCACTCAGACACCTCCCAGGATGCCTTCTAGAACTTCCAATAAATTGATTGATTGATCAGAGAAAGAGAGAGAGAGAGAGAGAAGCAGACCCTCGCTCCATCTCCTGTGATGCCAGGGAGGGAACTCAGGGCTCACACTTGAGAGTCCAACACTTTATCCCCTGAAACAACTCTTGGGATGCCTTATAGAACAGCCAATAAGTTGATTGATTGATTAGAGAGAGAAAATCAGAGTCTCACTCTAGCCACTGTGATGCCAGGGATGGAACTCAGGGCCTCACTCTTGGGAGTCCAGCACTTTATTCATTGGAACACCTCCTGGGATGCATTATAGAACCACCAATAAATTGATTGATTGACTATTGATTGATTGATTAAAGAGAGAAGTAGAGCTTCCTTCTGAATTCTGTAATGCTGGGGATGGAACTCAGGGCCTCGTGCTTGAGAACCCAGAGCTTTATCCCCTGAGATACCTCCTGGGATGCCTTATGGAACTTCCAATCAACTGAGTGATTGATTGATCAATTGATTGATTGACTGATTGCTTGGAGAGAGATAGAAGCAAAAGAAAGTGAATAATAGGAAATAAAAGAGTAGGAAACAATAGAATAGAAAAGGAAAGAAAATAATAGGATAGAAAATGAGAAAAAAAGAATAGAATAGGAAAGAAAAGAATAGAACAGAAAAGGAAAGAATAGAATAGAAAAGGAAAGAATAGAATAGAAGAGAAGAGAAAAGAAAAGAATAGAAAAGGATATAAAAGGGAAGAAAATAAAAAAGAATGAGAGAATCTTTTCATTAAATTCCATGCTTCCTCCCATATAGTATGAATCTGGTTTCTGAGCTGCCTCAGTCAACTGTCTTTCTGTGTTCATAAGATATTTAAGAAAGTTTGTGTAAACCAAGACATCCTATCCATTTTTTTCATTCATTTCATTCATATATGGTAGGAGAAGACCTTGGATTTTATTTCTCTCTTTATTATTTTTTTTCAGGAAAGTCTTTGTGGGAAGTCCAGAGCAGAGCAGGGATATTATATTAACTGTATATATTGTTTGCTGTGCAATCACCACTTTGAATATATATATATATCGGTTTGTTGAAAACATTATGACCTACTTTCCATATTTTCTGAAGCAAAAAATGCACCGGGAATTTACAAACAAGAAAATTGCAGCTAAGGAAATAAGACAGAATGAAAGAATAAAGCAAAGCAGAGAAAAAGAAACACAATTATTCTCAGGGATATATTCAGATATGCACAGGGATATTTTTTTTTCTGTGCTATTGCATCCAGAAGAATAAATCTCTCCATAATATTCTTTCTCATGGAACCACTAAAATCACCCCATTAGAGAAAGATTTCTATTCGCATTTATTTGTTGGAGTTCAGGAAATCGGTATTTTCTCATCTGTATAAACAGGATCTAAAGAAATAAGAATTGAAAGGAATTGATCACCCTGAGTAAACTCAGACCACAGAGTTTTCTCATGTCTCCAAATCACCCAGCTCGTGTCTTCCTGTTTGAGTTCAGAATGGAAGAAGAGTGGATGGATGGATGGATGGATGGATGGATGGATGGATGGATGGATGGATGATGAATAGATATAAGTAAATGATGAATGGATGGAAGGATGGGTGGATGGATGGATGGATGGAAGGAAGGAAGGAAGGAAAGAAGGAAGGAAAGACGGATGGATATAGGTAATTGATGGATGGATGGATGGATGGATGGATGAGTGATAGATGGATAGGTGATGGATGATGGATGGATGATGGATGGGTGATGGATGGATGATGGATGAGTGGTAGATGGATAATGGATTGATGGATAGATGGGTGATAGATGGATGAAAGATGGATGAGTGAGTGATGATAGATGAATGAGTGATAGCTGGGAGGGTGATGGATAAATATATGGATGTGTGGGATGGATGGATGGATGGATGGATAGATGGATTGGTGGGCGGGTGGATGGATGGATGGATGGATGCATTGGTGGATTGATAGATGAATGGATGGGTGATGGGTGGATGGATAGATAGAACTAAGGATGGATGGATGAGTGAATGGATAGATTGGGGGGGCTGATGGATGGGTGATGGATGGATGCATTGGTGGATTGATGGATGGATTGGTGATGGGTGGATGACTGGATGAATGGATGGATAGATGGAAGGAAGGAAGGATGGGTGGATGGATGAGTAAATGGATAGATGGATTGGGGAGCTGATGGATGGGTGATGGATGGATGACCAGATAGATGGATGGGTAGATGGATGGATGGATTGAATGGATGTATGGATGGATGGATGGGTGATGGATGGATGACTGGGAGGATGGATGGATGGATGGATGGATGGATGATGGATCAATGGATGAATTGAATGGATGGATGGGTGATTGATGAATGGAATGGATGGATGGATGGATAGATGGATGGAATGGATGGATGGATGGATGGATGGAATGGATGGATGGATGGATGGATGGGTGATGGATGGATGGATGACTGGATGGATGGATTGAATGTCAGGAAATTGTGAGGATGTGGTTGAGCTTGGCAGGGCTCACAAAGCACCCCTGCATTCCTGATCCTATGGCCATTAGATAAAAAGAAAAGGGGAGATGCCCGGCAGCCCCCCTGCTCCATCCTCCATTGCTGACACCGTGGCCTATTTACGTCGTCATTGTTCTGCCTGATCTGTCTTCTTTCTGCCTCCAGACCCACCCTGCCTTCAGGGTGTTAATCAATCCCGCCGGTTAAAACCTTAGCAACCGTTGCTACGGAAGCTTTCTACCTTCCTGCTCTTTCCTTGGCTCCACCCCCTTTCCTAGCCATTTCCTTTTCTGAGGTGCCACTTCCGGTTCGAAATCTATAAAAGCGTGGTCTCTGATCAATGAAGACGCATTGCGTTCCAGCAGGAACACCGCCATGAGTTCCTGGTCTCTCTCCCGCGTCACTGAGTAAGCAGAAGCCCAGGTTGACTTCAGTAGAATTATCTCCAACCCAGAGAGCATGTGCCCGGGAAGAAACACCCTCACGCTAGCCCGGCAATTGGATGGATGGATGGATGGATGGATGGATGGATGGATGGATTGAATAAATGGATGGATGGATGGATGGATGGATGGATGGATGGATGGATGGGTAGGTGGGTGATGGATGGATGAATGAATGGATGGACTGGTGGATTGATAGATGAATGGATGACTAGATGGATGAATGAGTAGATGGATGAAGGACTGGATGGACTGATGGACTGATGGATGGATAGGTGATGGATGGATGACTGGATGGATGGATGGACTGGTGGATTGATGGATGGATGGATGGATGAATGGATGGATGGATGGACTGGTGGATTAATAGATGGATGGATGACTGGATGAATAACTAAATGGACTAGTGGATGGATGGATGGATGGATGATGGATGGATGGATTGGTGGATTAATAGATGGATGGATGACTGGATGGATGGATGGATGGATGGATGGATTGAATAAATGGATGGATGGATGGATGGATAGGTGGGTGATGGATGGATGAATGGATGGATGGACTGTTGGATTGATGGATGGATGGATGACTAGATGGATGAACAACTGAATGGACTGGTGGATTGATGAATGTATGGATGGATGGGTGATGGATGGATGACTGGATAGATGGATGGATAGATTGGTGGGTTGATGGATGGATGGATGAGTGGAAGGGTGAATGGGTGATGGATGGATGACTGGATAGATGGATGGATAGATTGGTGGGTTGATAGATGGATGGATGAGTGGAAGGATGAAGGACTAGATGGACTGATGGACTGATGGATGGATAGGTGATGGATGGATGACTGGATGGATGGATGGACTGGTGGATTGATGGATGGATGGATGGATGGATAGGTGATGGATAGGTGACTGGATGGATGGATAGATGGATTGAATAAATGGATGATGGATAGGTGGGTGATGGATGGATGAATGGATGGATGGACTGGTGGATTGATGGATGGATGACTAGATGTATGAATGGATGGACTGGTGGATTGACGGATGGATGGATGGGTGATGGATGGATGACTGGATAGATGGATGGATAAATTGGTGGATTGATAGATGGATGAATGAGTGGATGGATGAAGGACTGGATGGACTGATGAATTGATAGATGGATAGGTGATGGATGGATGACTGGATGGATGGACTGGTGGATTGATGGATGGGTGAATAGATGGGTGATGGATGGATGACTGAATGGATGGATGGATGGATGGATGGATGCATGGACTGGTGGATTAATGGATGGATGGATGGGTGATGGATAGATGGATGAATGGATGGATGGACTGGTGGATTGATGGATGGATGACTAGGTGGATGAACGACTGAATGGACTGGTGGATTGATGGATGGATGGATGGATAGATGGGTGATGGATGGATGACTGGATAGATGGATGAATAGATTGGTGGATTGATAGATGGATGGATGAGTGGATGGATGAAGGACTGGATGGACTGATGGATGGATAGGTGATGGATGGATGACTGGATGGGTGGATGGACTGGTGGATTGATGGATGGATGGATGACTGGGTGGATGAATGACTGGATAGACTGGTGGATTGATGGATGGATGGGTGATGGATGGATGACTGAATGGATGGATGGATTGGTGGATTAATGGATGGATGACTGGATGAATGACTGAATGGACTAGTGGATGGATGGATGGATGGATGGATGGATGATGGATGGATGGATGGATTGGTGGATTGATGGATGGATGACTGGATGACTGGATGGACTGGTGGATTGATGGATGGATGGGTGATGGATGTATGACTGGATGGATGGATGGATGGATTGGTGGATTGATGGATGGATGACTGGGTGGATGAATGACTGGATGGACTGGTGGATTGATGGATGACTGGATGGATGGATAGATGGGTTGGTGAATTGATAGATGGAAGGATGAATGACTGGATGGACTGGTGGATTGATGAATGGATGGATGGATGGATGGATGGATGGTTGATGGATGGATGGGTGGATGGGTGATGAATGGATGACTGGATGGATGGATGAGTGGATGGACTGGTGGATTAATGGATGGATGAGTGGGTGGATGAATGAATGGATGGGTGATAGATGCATGAGTGAATGGGTGGATAGATGAATGCATGATGGATGAATGCATGATGGAAAGGTCAGATGGCTAGATGGATGAGTTGGTTAATCGATGGATGGAAGGTGGATGAAGAGATTGACAGACAGACTGATGCATGGGTAGACTAACTGGTGGATAGATGTTAGAAAATCCTTCTGTATTTCTTTATTTCAGAGAATGAACAAAACACCCTCAGTTGCTCAACTCACCCTATAAATATTTGCCACAAAAATAAGTTTAAAAAAAAAACATCTCTGTGGTCTTTCTCTTGGACTTTTGCAACCAATCTTTCCAAAAATCCTCAGTTCTCCGAGTTGTAAAATGTTCCCTTCTTTATTCCCTGTGCATGTCTGTATGTCTGTTTTCTTGGTTTTAAACATTGACACTTGTTTCGTTAAGATGTTAGGTATATGCCTTCTTTGTGGTGATTTTTGATTTTTAAAATCAGATTATAAATAAAGTAGAACTAATTTCTTCATGAGTGAGAGAAGAAAGAGGGACACAGCATTATCCTGGCATATAAAATTCTGGAGACAGGCCTGTCATGAGCATCTTGGGGAGCCCCGTCCTGAGCACCTTGGGGAGACCTGTCTTGAGCACCTTGGGGAGACTCTGTCCTGAGCACTTTGGGGAGCCCCGTCCTGAGCACCTTGGGAAAATCTGAGCACCTTGGGGAGTCCTGTCCTGATCCCATCCTGAGCACGTTGGGGAGCTCCATACTGAGCACCTTGGGGAGCCCTGGCACCTTAGGGATCCCTCTTCACAGCACCTTGGGGAGCCCAGTCATGAGCACCTTAGGGAGTCCCATCCTGACCACCTTGAAGATCCCTATCCTGAGCACCTTGGGGAGCCCTGAACACCTTGGGGAGACTCTGTCCTGAGCACTTTGGGGAGACTCTGTCCTGAGCACCTTGGGGAGACTCTGTCCTGAGCACTTTGGGGAGACTCTGTCCTGAGCACTTTGGGGACCCCCGTTCTGAGCACCTTGAAGATACATGTCCTGAGCACCTCGTGGAGCCCTGAGCACCTTGGGGAGCCATGGCACCTTGGGGATCCCTCTTCTGAGCACCTTGGGGAGCCCCCATCCTGAGCACCTTGGGGGAGCCCTGTCCTGACCACCTTGAGGAGCCCTGAGCACCTTGGGGAGCTCCATACTGAGCACCTTGGGGAACCCCATCTTGAGCACCTTGGGGAGCCCTAGCACCTTGGGGATCCCTCTTCTGAGAACCTTGGGGAGCCACATCCTGAGCACCTCAGGGAGCCCCGTCCTGAGTACCTTGGGGAGCCCTGTCCTGAGCACCTTGGGGAGACTCTGTCCTGAGCACCTCAGGGAGCCCCGTCCTGAGCACCTTGGGGAGACTCTGTCCTGAGCACCTTGAAGATCCGTGTCCTGTACACCTTGGGGAGCCCCGTCCTGAGTACCTTGGGGAGCCCTGTCCTGAGCACCTTGGGAAAATCTGAGCACCTTGGGGAGTCCTGTCCTGATCCCATCCTGAGCACCTTGGGGAGCTCCATACTGAGCACCTGGGGAGACTCTGTCCTGGAGCACTTTGGGGAGACTCTGTCCTGAGCACCTTGGGGAGACTCTGTCCTGAGCACTTTGGGGACCCCCGTCCTGAGCACCTTGAAGATACATGTCCTGAGCACCTTGTGGAGCCCTGAGGACCTTGGGGAGCCATGGCACCTTGGGGATCCCTCTTCTGAGCACCTTGGGGAGCCCCCATCCTGAGCACCTTGGGGGAGCCCTGTCCTGACCAACTTGAGGAGCCCTGAGCACCTTGGGGAGCTCCATACTGAGCACCTTGGGGAACCCCATCTTGAGCACCTTGGGGAGCCCTAGCACCTTGGGGATCCCTCTTCTGAGCACCTTGGGGAGCCCTGTCCTGAGCACCTTGAAGATCCGTGTCTTGTGCACCTTGGGGAGCCCCGTCCTGAGCACCTTGGGGAGCCACATCCTGAGCACCTCAGGGAGCCCCGTCCTGAGTACCTTGGGGAGCCCTGTCCTGAGCACCTTGAAGATCCGTGTCCTGAGCACCTTGGGGAGCCCCGTCCTGAGTACCTTGGGGAGCCCTGTCCTGAGCACCTCGGGGAGACTCTGTCCCGAGCACCTTGGGGAGACTCTGTCCTGAGCACCTTGGGGAGCCCCATCCTGAGCACCTTGAGGAGACTCTGTCCTGAGCACCTTGAGGAGACTCTGTCCTGAGCACCTTGGGGAGACTCTGTCCTGAGCACCTCAGGGAGCCCCGTCCTGAGCACCTTGGGGAGACTCTGTCCTGAGCACCTTGAAGATCCGTGTCCTGTGCACCTTGGGGAGCCCCGTCCTGAGCACCTTGGGGAGGCCCGACCTGAGTGTTAGAAGGTAAAAAATATTGTTCCAGAAATAAAAGAGTTAAAAAGTAACAATTAGAGAAAATGGGCCCCTGGAGGGGGGCCGGTAAGCCATTTGTTTGACAAGAATCAGTTGAGGAAACATTTCCTGCTGACCAGGCAGAAGGGGAGATAACCCAAAGGTCACCACCCCTACCCCACTTCCTCCTGCTGTTGCTTGGGACATGCCGCTTGTCACGCTTGTCACGTAGCCCCTTGTCCTGAGCCCTATTTAAGTCCAGCAGAAACTGTCATCAGGGTTGAGCACCCGATACAGCTGTGGGTTCTCGGCCCTAGCTCTATCCCGGGCTAGTAAATAAAGCTCCTTGTCTTTACAGCACCCTGGTCTCTTGGTGAATTTCTTGGATTACTGAGCACCTTGAAGATCCCTGTCCTGAGCACCCTGGGGAGCCCCGTCCTGAGCACCTTGGGGAGACTCTGTCCTGAGCACCTTGGGGAGACTCTGTCCTGAGCACCTTGGGGAGACTCTGTCCTGAGCACCTTGGGGAGACTCTGTCCTGAGCACCTTGGGGAGACTCTGTCCTGAGCACCTTGGGGAGCCCCGTCCTGAGCACCTCGGGGAGACTGTCCTGAGCACCTCGGGGAGACTCTGTCCTGAGCACCTTGGGGAGCCCCGTCCTGAGCACCTCGGGGAGACTGTCCTGAGCACCTCGGGGAGACTCTGTCCTGAGCACCTTGGGGAGCCCCGTCCTGAGCTCCTCGGGGAGACTCTGTCCTGAACACCTTGGGGAGACTCTGTCCTGAGCACCCTGGGGAGCCCCGTCCTGACCACCTTGGGGAGCCCCGTCCTGAGCACCTTGGGGAGACTCTGTCCTGAGCACCTTGGGGAGACTCTGTCCTGAGCACCTCGGGGAGACTCTGTCCTGAGCACCTTGGGGAGACTCTGTCCTGAGCACCTTGGGGAGCCCCGTCCTGAGCACCTTGGGGAGACTCTGTCCTGAGCACCTTGGGGAGACTCTGTCCTGAGCACCTCGGGGAGACTCTGTCCTGAGCACCTTGGGGAGACTCTGTCCTGAGCACCTTGGGGAGCCCTGTCCCGAGCACCTCGGGGAGACTCTGTCCTGAGCACCTCGGGGAGACTCTGTCCTGAGCACCTCGGGGAGACTCTGTCCTGAGCACCTCGGGGAGACTCTGTCCTGAGCACCTTGGGGAGACTCTGTCCTGAGCACCTCGGGGAGACTCTGTCCTGAGCACCTTGGGGAGCCCTGTCCTGAGCACTTGGGGAGACTCTGTCCTGAGCACCTTGAAGATCCCCATCCTGAGCACCTTGGGGAGCCCCGTCCTGAGCACCTCGGGGAGACTCTGTCCTGAGCACCTCGGGGAGACTCTGTCCTGAGCACCTTGGGGAGACTCTGTCCTGAGCACCTTGGGGAGACTCTGTCCTGAGCACCTCGGGGAGACTCTGTCCTGAGCACCTTGGGGAGACTCTGTCCCGAGCACCTCGGGGAGACTCTGTCCTGAGCACCTTGGGGAGCCCCGTCCTGAGCACCTTTGGGAGCTCCATCCTGAGCACCTTGGGGAGCCCTGGCACCTTGGGGAGCACCAGAGTCCTGAATCAGATTCGAATTTCACAATAATTTTTATGAATTAAAACGATTGGATAAGCCCCGTTTAATGATGCAGTGGACGTTTCACGAATGGGTTGGAACAATCATTATCTCTAGCTGATTGAACTTTATTGTTATTTTTTTTAATTCCCTTTTGTTGCCGTTGTTGATTTCTTGTTATTTTTTTTAGTTTTTTGAGTAAGCATTCCCTAGCTAGTCCTGCTTTGAAAATCTGAGTTCACATAGATAAACCTGGCATTCATTGATTTTATTCATATGTTGATTTTATTTTGTTATATTTGAAGTTTGATTCTTTTTTTCTTTTATTTGTTTACTTATTTATTCCCTTTTGTTGCCCTTGTTGTTTTATTGTTGTTGTTATTATTGTTGTCGTCGTTGTTGGGTAGGACAGAGAGAAATGGAGAGAGGAGGGGAAGACAGAGAGGAGGAGAGAAAGACAGACACCTGCAGACCTGCTTCACCGCCTGTGCAATCTCCCCAGCACTGATGTCTCATTCTAATGTTGTCCAATTTTAGTTTTCTTGAATCTTTCTTTCTTATTTTTGAAGTGTGGTTATAAAAATTCATTCTTTGTGTTGTTTTCTCTTTTTCTGATGCTAAATAAATTTAAGACGGTAACAGTGGAACCTCCTCTTATCTCTTATGGATGGAAAACTTTTTTTTAAAGATTTTATTTATGCATTTTAATAAGATGCACAGAGAGAGTGAGAGAGATTGAAATCAGAGCCCTGCTGGTGGTGGAGCTGGGGATTGAACCTGGAGCCCTCAGAGCAGAACCATTATTATTACCTCTCAGAGATTTATATATTTCTCTTTTTTTCTTAAAAAAATTTTCAAGGTCTGGGCCATCACCCATGATCTCCGTGTCCCTAAGGAGAGAATTCTAATTCTAATCCAATAAGCAAAATTTTCTATTTTAGGTGGAATTGGTTGACCTGGTACTCCTGGGAGATTGAATAAGTCTAATTATTCCCTGAGTTATTCTGCTTATCAGAAGTTTTACCTTGAAAATTTAATTATACCACAGAAAGCTCAAGCAGAGAGATTAAATAATCAATTAGTCGGTGACTTTGCAAAGTTTTTCAAAGTTTTCTGATATGTAGTTTCTATTTTTTTGCCGATTTTGGTAAACTGAGATGATACCCTTTTGGTAACAGAGATATTGTTAAAAAATAATAAAGTTTATTTAGAAAGATAGCTTTTAAAACATCTGCTGGATTCTATTATTAAAAAGGAGTCATATCTTCAGAGGCATGTTTAAAAAATATTAAATTATAGGATAGATGTTTGGAGAAATACTACATAGGCAGGAAAAAGATGTCATTCTAAATTTTAGGGAGAAGGTGAATTATTTTATGTTATTTATAATGCATTATGTTGGAGTCATTATATTAAATTTACATTATAGAGATCATGTTATTACTTTGAACATATAGTTATGTTATACTATTCTAACCTATTAGTTGTATTCTCATATGTTATATTATACCATTTGTAAAATACTGCATTAGTACTTATAGCATATTACTTGAAATATATATATTACTTATAACAACTTATAACATATTATATCATTTGTTACATATTGCTATATTCCTTGTGATATATTACTTATAACATATTACATTATTATAACATATTTTGCTATATTATTATAACATAATGTTATATTCTTTATGAAATGTTATGTCTACCATTTGTAACATATTGCTATATAACTCATGACATATTCTGATGTATTACTTGAAATATATATTACTTATAACAATTTATAACATATAGTTCTATTATTTCTTCTTATAACAAGTTATCTTCTTTCTAATATATCATTCTTTTAACATGTTATATTACTTATATCGTTACTTATGTATTATCTACATAATGTCACTAGTAAAAAGCTTTAAAAAAAATGACAACTTCCACTGGCATATGAATGTTAATGAACATTATCTGTAAGCGTATCAATAAGATAAGATTTAGGAAAATTTTTTGCTCCTGCAAAAAAAATAATAATAATTGCAAGTCACAGACAGACCAAATTATCAAGGGAAATAATCTATTCAAACGGCGGACACCTCACATATTGACAAAGCTGTGCATGAAGGAGTTGGAAAAGATATAAATTTTAATATTCGCAGACTGTCAGGTTCATGAAAGATCACTGAAAAGCCGGATAATCACTGCAAAGTGGGTTGGAAATGAATTATTACCAATAGCAACTTAGAAAACTCTCGCTATAATTTTCAGTCTCAGGCATTTTGCAATTTCCATTTTGGAAAATGGACAAGGTGAAGAGGTTGGTTAGGGGCTCACCTGGCTGAAGGCACCTGTTCCCAGGCACAAGGACCTGGGTTCAAGCCCCTGGTCCCCACATGCAGGGGAGAAGCTTCATGAGAGGCCAGCAGGGCTGCAGGGGTTTCTGTATCTCTCTGTCTCCATCTCCTCTCTCAAATTTTCTCTGTTCTAACAGATATTAGGAAAATAACATAGAGAAGCAATGACAGAAGCCAGACCTTCCACCTTCTGCATCCCACAATGACCCTGGGTCCATACTCCCAGAGGGATAAAGAATAGGAAAGCTGTCAGGGGAGGGGATGGGATATGGAGATCTGGTGATGGGAACTGTGTGCAGTTGTGCCCCTCTTATCCTATGGTTTAGTCAATGTTTCCTTTTTTATAATTTATTTTATTTTATTTATTTGTTTTCCCTTTTGTTGCCCTTATTGTCTTTTTATTGTTGTTGTAGTTATTATTGTTGTTGTTGTGGATGCCGTTGTTGTTGGATAGGACAGAGAGAAATGGAGAGAGGAGGGGAGACAGAGAGGGGGAGAGAAAGATAGACACCTGCAGACCTGCTTCACTGCTTATGAAGTGACTCCCCTGCAGGTGGGGAGCTGGGGGCTTGAACTGGGACCTTTATGCTGGTCCTTGAGCAACACTTCCTTTTTATAAATTAAAATTTTTTTTAAAAAGAATAGAGTATGCTGGAATAGAATGGAATGGAATAGAGTACAATATGATAGAATGGAATGGAATAGAATATGATAGAATGGATTAGGGTAGGATAGGATAGGATAGGATAGGATAGGATAGGATAGGATAGGATAGGATAGGATAGGATAGGATATGCTGGAATGGAATAGAATGGAATAGAGTAGAGTAGAGTAGAGTAGAGTAGAGTAGAGTAGAGTAGAGTAGAGTAGACCACAACAGAATAGAATAGAACAGAACAGAATAGATTAGAATACAACAGAATAGAATAGAATGGAATGGAATGGAATGGAATGGAATGGAATGGAATGGAATGGAATGGAATGGAATGGAATGGAATGGAATGGAATGGAATGGAATGGAATGGAATGGAATGGAATGGAATGGAATAGAATGGAAATAGAATAGAATAGGATAGGATAGGATAGGATAGGATAGGATAGGATAGGATAGGATAGGATAGGATAGGATAGGATATGCTGGAATGGAATAGAATGGAATAGAGTAGAGTAGAGTAGAGTAGAGTAGAGTAGAGTAGAGTAGAGTAGAGTAGAGTAGAGTAGAGTAGACCACAACAGAATAGAATAGAACAGAACAGAATAGATTAGAATACAACAGAATAGAATAGAATAGAATAGAATAGAATAGAATAGAATAGAATAGAATAGAATAGAATAGAATAGAATAGAATAGAATAGAATAGAATAGAATAGAATAGAAAGAATGGGATGGGATGGGATGGGATGGGATGGGATGGGATAGGATAGGATAGGATAGGATAGGATAGGATAGGATAGGATAGGATAGGATAGGATAGGATAGGATAGGATAGAATATGCTGGAATGGAATAGAATGGAATAGAGTAGAGTAGAGTAGAGTAGAGTAGAGTAGAGTAGAGTAGAGTAGAGTAGAGTAGAGTAGACCACAACAGAATAGAATAGAACAGAACAGAACAGAATAGATTAGAATACAACAGAATAGAATGGAATAGAATGGAATAGAATAGAATAGAATAGAATAGAATAGAATAGAATAGAATAGAATAGAATAGAATAGAATAGAATAGAATAGAATAGAATAGAATAGAATAGAATAGAATAGAATATGCTACAATGGAATAGAATCAGGTGAACAGTCTAGAATAGGATAGAAGGGGCCAGGTGGGGCCTCACCTGGCTGAGGGCACCTGTTCCCAGGCACAAGGACCCAGGTTCAAGCCCCTGGTCCCCACCTGCAGGGGAGTAGCTTCAAGAGCAGAGGAGCAGGGCTGCAGGGGTCTCTCTGTCTCTCTCCTCTCTGTCTCTCTCCTCCTGTCTCCTCTTGACTTCTCTCTGTCTCAATCTGAGGTTTGCAATGAATAAAATATTTATACCAAAAAAAAAAAAACTAATCAAAAGATTGTTGTGAACTCATCAGATATTTTAAATTTCCATTTTCATTCCATTCCATGGTTTTCACGTCTTCAATTCCAAGTTCTTTTAGTTTAGGAATCCATGTACTTTAAATTCTCTGGAATTTCTGAGTAACTCTCCAAAAATGAATTCTAAAGGTCTCATTGTATTCCTATAATTTCCCAGAAAGGATATTTGTGAAAATCACTATTTTCAACCTTGGTATTTTGCCCTGAACAGTACAAAAATCCAGCGATTAAACTCAGTATCAGCTATGTGTGGGATAGTTTATTATATATCTAGAGGCCTTCAGAACACTCAGGTATTTAAATTTACAGACCTTTAACGGGGAATATATCTGTATTTTGGAGATGACGGATTTTCCTGTGAACCAGGAATTCTGCGGACAGACACTCCCTGGATGCAGGGAGTTCAAATTGAGATTTCTACAAGTATGGAGGGGGGAATTTTTTTTTTATTATTAAGATTCTGTTTTCAAGTGATTCCATTTTATGTTTCTTTTTGGAAATATCAAGATCTCATAAATAATAATAATAATAATAATAATAATAGGTCAGATGTTGGTGAACCTGGTTGGAGTCACACATTACAGTACACAAGGACCCAGGTTCAAGGCCCTGGACCCTGTGAAATATATGGTATAATATTCATATATAAAATATACACATATATAGGATAATATTCCTCATTCTAAGACATAATAAATAATAATGATATTCCTATCAGAAAAAAAATCACTTGGCAAAGATGCTATTCACTTTCTCATTTTTTGAAAGTGGGACCTGATTCATGAGTTTTTTATTCTGAAAAGTTTTTAACAAGACTTTTCAATATCATCTTACCCTATTTGATTAAATTTTTAAAAAGTCAAAGGAATCAAAGATGAAAACTAGTTTAAAATATTATTACCAACCCCTCTATAAGAAAACTCAGTTTCCGAGACACGAAATGCCTTGAATTTGGTCAGCTAGTGTTTGTATTACCCTGGGATTATATTATATTTCTGTCAAATAACTTTGGTAGAAGCCCATTTGGTCTATTACTTTCAATTAACGTTGTTGCTTAATTTCCAAAAATTAAAATAAAGAAAAAGGTAACATTGGCAAGAGCCAATTTTTCATCATCTCAGAAAACTTGGCACAGGAAAGAAATCATAAATCACAACAGAGAAAGATGGAAAAATATCAGCGACTCCTGTGACCGAACACATGACAGTTTCAAAGACACAAAAAAAATCGAAGAAAATGAGAAAAGCCACTTTCTGCCATTAAATTGGACCTGCCTTTGGGGGGAAAAGATTAATTTCTCAAAAGTCACCAATTACCACAAGCAACACCCCCAAACAAGGCACTCCAGCTCCTTCTCCTTCTCCTTCTCCTTCGCCTTCTCCTTCACCTTCTCCTCCTCCTCATCCTCCTCCTCCTCCTTCTCCTTCACCTTCTCCTTCTCCTTCTCCTTCTCCTTCTCCTTCTCCTTCACCTTCTCCTTCTCCTTCTCCTTCTCCTTCTCCTTCTCCTTCTCCTTCTCCTTCTCCTTCTCCTTCACCTTCTCCTTCTCCTTCTCCTTCTCCTTCACCTTCTCCTTCTCCTTCTCCTTCTCCTTCTCCTTCTCCTTCTCCTTCACCTTCTCCTCCTCCTCCTCCTCCTTCTCCTTCACCTTCTCCTTCTCCTTCTCCTTCTCCTACACCTTCTCCTTCTCCTTCTCCTTCTCCTACACCTTCTCCTTCTCCTTCTCCTTCTCCTTCTATTTCTCCTTCTTCTCCTTCTCCTTCACCTTCTCCTTCTCCTTCTCCTTCTCCTTCACCTTCTCCTCCTCCTCCTCCTCCTCCTCCTTCTCCTTCACCTTCTCCTTCTCCTTCTCCTTCTCCTTCACCTTCTCCTTCTCCTTCACCTTCTCCTTCTCCTTCTCCTTCTCCTTCACCTTCTCCTCCTCCTCCTCCTCCTCCTCCTCCTTCACCTTCTCCTTCTCCTTCTCCTTCTCCTTCTCCTTCTCCTTCACCTTCTCCTTCTCCTTCTCCTTCTCCTTCTCCTTCACCTTCTCCTTCTCCTTCTCCTTCTCCTTCACCATCTCCTTCTCCTTCTCCTTCTCCTTCTCCTTCTCCTTCACCTTCTCCTTCTCCTTCACCTTCTCCTTCTCCTTCTCCTTCTCCTTCTCCTTCTCCTTCACCTTCTCCTTCTCCTTCACCTTCTCCTTCTCCTTCTCCTTCTCCTTCTCCTTCTCCTTCTATTTCTCCTTCTTCTCCTTCTCCTTCTCCTTCTCCTTCTCCTTCACCTTCTCCTTCTCCTTCTCCTTCACCTTCTCCTTCTCCTTCTCCTTCTCCTACACCTTCTCCTTCTCCTTCTCCTTCACCTTCTCCTTCTCCTTCTCCTTCTCCTTCTCCTACACCTTCTCCTTCTCCTTCTCCTTCTCCTTCTATTTCTCCTTCTTCTCCTTCTCCTTCTCCTTCTCCTTCACCTTCTCCTCCTCCTCCTCCTCCTCCTCCTCCTTCTCCTTCACCTTCTCCTTCTCCTTCTCCTTCTCCTTCACCTTCTCCTCCTCCTCCTCCTCCTCCTCCTCCTTCACCTTCTCCTTCTCCTTCTCCTTCTCCTTCTCCTTCACCTTCTCCTTCTCCTTCTCCTTCACCTTCTCCTTCTCCTTCTCCTTCTCCTTCTCCTTCTATTTCTCCTTCTCCGTCTCCTTCTCCTTCTATTTCTCCTTCTTCTCCTTCTCCTTCTCCTTCTCCTTCTCCTTCTCCTTCTCCTTCTCCTTCACCTTCTCCTTCTCCTTCTCCTTCACCTTCTCCTTCTCCTTCTCCTTCTCCTTCTCCTTCTCCTTCTCCTTCTATTTCTCCTTCTTCTCCTTCTCCTTCTCCTTCTCCTTCTCCTTCTCCTTCACCTTCTCCTTCTCCTTCTCCTTCACCTTCTCCTTCTCCTTCTCCTTCTCCTTCTCCTTCTATTTCTCCTTCTTCTCCTTCTCCTTCTCCTTCTCCTTCTCCTTCTCCTTCACCTTCTCCTCCTCCTCCTCCTCCTCCTCCTTCTCCTTCACCTTCTCCTTCTCCTTCTCCTTCTCCTTCTCCTACACCTTCTCCTTCTCCTTCTCCTTCACCTTCTCCTTCTCCTTCTCCTTCTCCTTCTCCTACACCTTCTCCTTCTCCTTCTCCTTCTCCTTCTCCTTCTATTTCTCCTTCTTCTCCTTCTCCTTCACCTTCTCCTTCTCCTTCTCCTTCTCCTTCTCCTTCTCCTTCTCCTTCACCTTCTCCTCCTCCTCCTCCTCCTCCTCCTCCTTCTCCTTCACCTTCTCCTTCTCCTTCTCCTTCACCTTCTCCTTCTCCTTCACCTTCTCCTTCTCCTTCTCCTTCTCCTTCACCTTCTCCTCCTCCTCCTCCTCCTCCTCCTCCTCCTTCACCTTCTCCTTCTCCTTCTCCTTCACCTTCTCCTTCTCCTTCTCCTTCACCTTCTCCTTCTCCTTCTCCTTCTCCTTCACCTTCTCCTTCTCCTTCTCCTTCTCCTTCTCCTTCTCCTTCACCTTCTCCTTCTCCTTCTCCTTCTCCTTCTCCTTCTCCTTCTCCTTCACCTTCTCCTTCTCCTTCACCTTCTCCTTCTCCTTCTCCTTCACCTTCTCCTTCTCCTTCTCCTTCTCCTTCTCCTTCACCTTCTCCTTCTCCTTCTCCTTCACCTTCTCCTTCTCCTTCTCCTTCTCCTTCTCCTTCTCCTTCACCTTCTCCTTCTCCTTCTCCTTCTCCTTCACCTTCTCCTTCTCCTTCTCCTTCTCTTTCTCCTTCTTCTCCTTCTCCTTCTCCTTCACCTTCTCCTTCTCCTCCTTCTCCTTCTCCTCCTCCTCCTCCTCCTCCTTCACCTTCTCCTTCTCCTTCTCCTTCTCCTTCACCTTCTCCTTCTCCTTCTCCTTCTCCTTCTCCTTCACCTTCTCCTTCTCCTTCTCCTTCACCTTCTCCTTCACCTTCTCCTTCTCCTTCACCTTCACCATCTCCTTCTACTTCACCTTCTCCTTCTCCTTCTCCTTCTCCTTCACCTTCTCCTTCTCCTTCTCCTTCTCCTTCACCTTCTCCTCCTCCTCCTCCTCCTCCTCCTCCTTCACCTTCTCCTTCTCCTTCTCCTTCTCCTTCTCCTTCACCTTCTCCTTCTCCTTCTCCTTCTCCTTCTCCTTCTCCTTCTCCTTCTCCTTCTCCTTCACCTTCTCCTTCTTCTCCTTCACCTTCTCCTTCTCCTTCTCCTTCTCCTTCTATTTCTCCTTCTTCTCCTTCTCCTTCTCCTTCTCCTTCTCCTTCACCTTCTCCTCCTCCTCCTCCTCCTTCTCCTTCACCTTCTCCTTCTCCTTCTCCTTCTCCTTCTCCTACACCTTCTCCTTCTCCTTCTCCTTCACCTTCTCCTTCTCCTTCTCCTTCTCCTTCTCCTACACCTTCTCCTTCTCCTTCTCCTTCTCCTTCTCCTTCTCCTTCTCCTTCACCTTCTCCTTCTCCTTCTCCTTCTATTTCTCCTTCTTCTCCTTCTCCTTCTCCTTCTCCTTCTCCTTCACCTTCTCCTCCTCCTCCTCCTCCTTCTCCTTCACCTTCTCCTTCTCCTTCTCCTTCTCCTTCACCTTCTCCTTCTCCTTCACCTTCTCCTTCTCCTTCTCCTTCTCCTTCACCTTCTCCTCCTCCTCCTCCTCCTCCTCCTCCTTCACCTTCTCCTTCTCCTTCTCCTTCTCCTTCACCTTCTCCTTCTCCTTCTCCTTCTCCTTCACCTTCTCCTTCTCCTTCTCCTTCTCCTTCACCTTCTCCTTCTCCTTCTCCTTCTCCTTCTCCTTCACCTTCTCCTTCTCCTTCTCCTTCTCCTTCTCCTTCTCCTTCTCCTTCTCCTTCACCTTCTCCTTCTCCTTCACCTTCTCCTTCTCCTTCTCCTTCTCCTTCTCCTTCACCATCTCCTTCTCCTTCACCTTCTCCTTCTCCTTCTCCTTCTCCTTCTCCTTCTCCTTCACCTTCTCCTTCTCCTTCACCTTCTCCTTCTCCTTCTCCTTCTCCTTCTCCTTCTCCTTCACCTTCACCTTCTCCTTCTTCTCCTTCTCCTTCACCTTCACCTTCTCCTTCTCCTTCTCCTTCACCTTCTCCTTCTCCTTCTCCTTCTCCTTCACCTTCTCCTTCTCCTTCTCCTTCTCCTTCTCCTTCACCTTCTCCTTCTCCTTCTCCTTCACCTTCTCCTTCTCCTTCTCCTTCACCTTCTCCTTCTCCTTCTCCTTCTCTTTCTCCTTCTTCTCCTTCTCCTTCTCCTTCACCTTCTCCTTCTCCTCCTTCTCCTTCTCCTCCTCCTCCTCCTCCTCCTCCTTCACCTTCTCCTTCTCCTTCTCCTTCTCCTTCACCTTCTCCTTCTCCTCCTTCTCCTTCTCCTCCTCCTCCTCCTCCTTCTCCTTCACCTTCTCCTTCTCCTTCTCCTTCACCTTCTCCTTCTCCTTCACCTTCTCCTTCTCCTTCACCTTCTCCTTCTCCTTCTCCTTCTCCTTCACCTTCTCCTTCTCCTTCACCTTCTCCTTCTCCTTCTCCTTCTCCTTCTCCTTCTCCTTCACCTTCTCCTCCTCCTCCTCCTCCTCCTCCTCCTTCTCCTTCACCTTCTCCTTCTCCTTCTCCTTCTTCTTCACCTTCTCCTTCTCCTTCACCTTCTCCTTCTCCTTCTCCTTCTCCTTCTCCTTCTCCTTCACCTTCTCCTCCTCCTCCTCCTCCTCCTCCTCCTCCTCCTTCACCTTCTCCTTCTCCTTCTCCTTCACCTTCTCCTTCTCCTTCTCCTTCTCCTTCTCCTTCACCTTCTCCTTCTCCTTCTCCTTCTCCTTCTCCTTCACCTTCTCCTTCTCCATCTCCTTCTCCGTCTCCTTCTCCTTCTCCTTCTCCTTCACCTTCTCCTTCACCTTCTCCTTCTCCTTCACCTTCTCCTACTTCTCCTTCACCTTCTCCTTCTCCTTCTCCTTCTCCTTCACCTTCTCCTTCTCCTTCTCCTTCACCTTCTCCTTCTCCTTCACCTTCTCCTCCTCCTCCTCCTCCATCTCCTTCTCCTTCTCCTCCTCCTCCATCTCCTTCTCCTTCTCCTTCTCCTTCTCCTTCTCCTTCTCCTTCTCCTTCTCCATCTCCATCTCCTTCTCCTTCTCCTTCTCCTTCTTCTCCTCCTTCTTCTTCTCCTCTTCCTCCTCCTCCTTCTTTAATTTTCTACCAGATTGGGAAATCTCTTGTGTAGCAGAAAAACATTTAATTCAGAACAGTAATCTTTTGGAGGCTGTTATAGATTATTTTTTTTCTCTCTGTACCTAAGTAAATAAATTAAAAATAAACTGAAACTAACCAGAAGCTATTATAATTGGAACCCAAGAGCCATTGCCAAGGTCTGAAATTGCAGACAGAAACAACAATCTAGAATGGAGTGTGTCGAACAATTAAAGGGAGCCTAGAGTCATTAGTGGCATAAATTAAATTTGATATTACTGCTTAATGACTCGGGAGAAATATATCAGCAGTGAAGTTGTGAGCATATATATCCTGTAATGAAGACATTGGAGAGGAAAACCTATTTATAGCTGTTTCTTTTCAAATCCAAGGATTTTTTTTTCCAGTGGTGTTTTTTTTCTTTCTTTTCTTTTTTCTTCTTTACTACTCTCAAATGATCTCAAGAAAGATCTCTTCTAAAAATAAATAAATAAAACGTCTGCTCTAGAGAAGTTTTAATGCCAGCTGTACAATTCTATTTGAATTGGGGGTTGTATTTTATTTTATTTTTAATTGAATTGGGTCCTATTTCAGTTTCCCAAGTGATAAGTCACATGAAGAAAGGATGGAAGCAAGGAGCAAAATTCTCCAATCTCTCGTTTCTATGGAGGGTAGAACAGAAAGGAAAGGAAAGGGCTCGAACCGGGATCCTTACACTGGTCCTTGTGCTTTGTGCCACTTGCACTTAACCCGCTGTGCTACCGCCCAACTCCCTATTCTATTGTATTATTATATTCTCTCATATTCTATTCTATTATACTAGTTTATTATTCCATTTCATTCTAGCATATCCTATTCTTCTATTCTATTCTATTCTATTCTATTCTATTCTATTCTATTCTATTCTATTCTATTCTACTCTACTCTACTCTATTCTATTCTATTCTATTCTATCCTATCTTATCCTATCCTATTCTATTCTATTCTTCTAGTCTATTCTTCTATTCTACTCTATTCTTCTATTCTATTTTATTCTACTCTGTTCTGTTCTATTCTATTTTATTCTTCTATTCTATTCTTTTATTCTACTCTATTCTATTCTACTATGTTCTGTTCTATTCTATTTTATTCTATTTGATTCTAATTTCCATTCCAGCATATTCTATTCTATCATATTCTATTCTATTCTATCATATTCTATTCTATAATATTCTATTCTATTATATTCCATTCGAGCATATTATTTTCTATTAGTCTATTCTATTCTATTCTATTCTATTCTATTCTATCCTATCCTATTCTATTCTATTCTTCTAGTTTATTCTTCTATTCTACTCTATTCTTCTATTCTATTTTATTCTACTCTGTTCTGTTCTATTCTATTTTATTCTTCTATTCTATTCTTTTATTCTACTCTATTCTATTCTACTATGTTCTGTTCTATTCTATTTTATTCTATTTGATTCTAATTTCCATTCCAGCATATTCTATTCTATCATATTCTATTCTATCATATTCTATTCTATAATATTCTATTCTATTATATTCCATTCGAGCATATTACTTTCTATTAGTCTATTCTATTCTATTCTATTCTTTTCTTTTCTTTTCTATTCTATCCTATCCTATTCTATTCTATTCTTCTAGTTTATTCTTCTATTCTACTCTATTCTTCTATTCTATTTTATTCTACTCTGTTCTGTTCTATTCTATTTTATTCTTCCATTCTATTCTTTTATTCTACTCTATTCTATTCTACTATGTTCTGTTCTATTCTATTTTGTTCTATTTGATTCTAATTTCCATTCCAGCATATTCTATTCTATCATATTCTATTCTATTCTATCATATTCTATTCTATTCTATCATATTCTATTCTATTCTATCATATTCTATTCTATTCTATCATATTCTATTCTATTCTATCATATTCTATTCTATTCTATTCCATTCGAGCATATTACTTTCTATTAGTCTATTCTATTCTATTCTATCATATTCTATTCTATTCTATACATATTCTAGTATATTCTATTTGATTCATTTTTTTCTATTCTATTCTCTCTGTTCTACCCTATTCTATTGTATTCTAGCATATTCTATTGTTCTAGTCTATTATATTTGTTCTATTCTATTCCATTCTGGCATATTATTTTTTTTAAAAAATATGTATTTATTTATTTCCTTTTGTTGTCCTTGTTGTATTTTATTGTTGTAGTTATTATTGTAGTTATTATTGATGTCATTCTTGTTGGATAGGACAGAGAGAAATGGAGAGAGGAGGGGAAGACAGAGAGGGGGAGAGAAAGACAGACACCTGTAGACCTGCTTCACCACCTGTGAAGCGACCCCCCTGCAGGTGGGGAGCCGGGGCCTCAAACCGGGATCCTTATGCCGGTCCTTGCATTTCATGTCCCCTGCAGGATAAAACACCTTCTGCATGAAAACTCAATTATTTTGTGCAAAGAAATAAATAGTTAATCAAATAAATGATTTTTTAAAATTTATTTAACACTTTACAACACAATCTCATCAAGGACTGATCGTTTCAGTAGATTTGAAATCACTTAAAAATTTAAAAAGAAAACCAATTTGTACACTTGAAAATATTTTATGGGATATTTCATTTTTAAAGTTCTTTTTCTTTCTGCTTGATTTTATTCGGAAATAAATTAAAAGATATATATATATATAATGTCTATCTTTGAAACTTGCAAATCTCAGGGCAAATAAATAACTTTACCAGTTAACCTCTGGGGAATCCTTATGTGGATAATTCTCTCCTTGGCTCTTAGTGTCACAAATGCAAACAATACAGGGACTAATTATTTTTATTTATTTTGACCTTGGTATGTATATATATATTTGTAGATTGCATGAAAGGATCTTTTTTGGGCTGAGAAAACACATAATTAGAATCCCTTTGTACAATCAGAAGTGATGAACACAAGAGAATTTGCCTCACAAAAGAGAAGCTATTATTAAAAGTGGATTTTTTGGTGACTATTATTATTATTATTATTGGTCTATTCTTTGCTTGACTTAAAATAGAAATATGTATATATCTTTATTTATAAATTTTTTTAAAAAACCCATTTTTTAAATGTCATTACTACTGGCCCCTTTCAAAAAATCTCCTAGTCTCTGTCTCTGATCCTGCTGACTTTCATTCCCTAACCCATGTTAATCTTAAAGGCCTTCGAGCTCGATTTCCTGATGTTCCGTTACCACAATTAAAACATATCCTAGCTACATGCTCTTCCTGTGCAAGTCTCATAAAAACACCTGCTATCCAGACTCTTGGTGTTAACCCCCGAGGCTTAAAAGCTAATGCTATTTGGCAAATTGATGTCACCCACATACCAAACTCATTCCCTATAATCCACCGTGACAAGGCATTGTCGAGAGGGCCCATCAAACCCTTAAGGCTCAATTAAATAAAGATAAAAGAGGAATGTACCCCCCCAACATCCAGCTAGCAAAAGCCTTAACTACGTTAAATCTCTTTAATATTGACAATAACTCGGACTTACCTCCTATTATTCTTCACTGGCAAACACCATCTACTCTCCCATCTATGAAGGTCAAATGGAGAGACCCACTTGATAAAATTTGGAAAGGGCCTGACCCTCTATTGACCATGGGAAGAGGTTTTGCGTGCATTTTCCCTCATAATTACTCTAAACCTGTCTGGGTTCCTGCCCGCCATGTCCGACAATACCCGCAGGATGGCGCCGTTAACCCTGAAGAACAAGAAACACAAGAGGACTAGATGCAGGATACATCCCAGGATCCGTAATATGACATGGCAGAACCTACAAAAGTTGGCTCACAGAGCCCTCTCTCCTACCCCTTCCCTGAATGTCTTACGTTATGACTGGCCAGTGGTGTTTTGTGAGTGAGTGTGTTGAATGACCAAAAAATTTTCGTATGACCCATCTGCTCAGAAGTACTCTAAGTGTTCAAACCATTGTCACTAACATGCGTTAACTCTCTAAGTAACCTGAGTCTGCTGATAGTCCAGAGTCAATTATAGTAAACCTCTAACTTGTTACCAGTTTTATTGTTTTTCACAAGTAAGTGATGACAGCTATCAAGCCTTCATATGAGGAATCATCTGTTCATACGGTAAGGTATTAAACTGTAAGAAGTTCCTCCATATCCAACCTATGTGAATTAACAACATTCACGTATTCTTGTACGTTTACCTGGGGTATCTTGTCTTGCCACCATAGGCCATGCCTTTGTCAGCCAACAATTTAAAGATGTTTCCCTTTATAACATCACCCATGCCACGGACATCCCTTACTACCCCCAAAGACAAATCAATGGCTGTTCCCCTGGACATCACATCCACTGACTGCTTCCCTTAGACTTGAGATATGATCCCACCTCTTCATACCAATGGATACATTCCCCCCTTCCTTACCTGTCTACCCTTAGTTGTGGGACCCTAGCTTGTTTTACTTCTTCTGCTCACAATAGGTCCTATAATTCTTCTTTTTTTTTTCAACATTTTAATTGATTTATTAATGAGAAAGAGAGGAGGAGAGAGAAAGAACCAGATATCTTTCTGGTACGTGTGCTGCCAGGGATCGAACTTGGGACCTGACGCTTGAGAGTCTAACGCCTTATCCACTGCGACACCTCCCGGACCACGGTCCTATAATTCTTAACAAGCTCGTGGCCTTTTTGCGGCAACAGATTGACGCCATAAAGATGCAACCTATACAAAGTCGCTATCATAGGCCGGACATGGCAGAATATGGAGTTGCTGTGGAGGATTTGCCCCCCTCCATCAGAACGTCCACCATGTCGAGGGCTGGCTAGCCAATGACGGGTAAAAGGGAAACTAGCGCTATCCAGTCAACCTAAGACAGGGCACCTGGTACTACTGGGCAACAATGACCAGGTGTTCCAATGACGGGTAAGACGGAAGGCTGATTGCCAACCTAACACAGGCACAGTCCGCCCTGCCACAAAACAAAGTCCGCCAAACATCAAAACATGATATAAGACAGGGGGACATGCGGGGAGCCACATGTGCCCTCAAGGTTGCTATTGGCATGGCCATAGAGTTTATGGACTCAGTTATTAGGGAGATTTTATTTTTCCCCTGATGTATTCAAAGGTGAAATAGAATAAAACAGAGACACCATCTGTCTGGGTGATAAAATATTCCATTTTTCTCAGATTTTTATTTATCATTATTATGATTATTATTTTTTTACCAGGGACATAATTGAGATGGGGCTAGGGTTGAAGATGGGTGTCAGGCCCAGCACCGCATCAGCTTGGGCTCTGGGGAAATACTACTACTAATAATAATGACAATAATAATAATAATAATGGTTCTGCACACAGACTCTCCTGCCTGAGGCTCTGAGGCCCCAGGTTCCATCCCCAGCACCACCAGCAGCCAGAGCTCAGCAGGGCTCTGGGAAATAATAATAATAATAACGATAATAATAATAATAATAATAATAATAATAATGGTTCTGCACACAGACTCTCCTGCCTGAGGCTCTGAGGCCCCGGGAATAATAATAATAATGACAACAACAATAATAGTAACGATAATAATAATAGTAACAACAATAATAATAATGATGATGGTTCTGCACACAGACGCTCCTGCCTGAGGCTCTGAGGCCCCAGGTTCCATCCCCAGCACCACCAGAAGCCAGGGCTCAGCAGGGCTCTGGGAAATAATAATAATAATAATAATAATAATAATGGTTCTGCACACAGACTCTCCTGCCTGAGGCTCTGAAGCCTCAGGTTCCATCCCCAGCACCACCAGCAGCCAGGGCTCAGAAGGGCTCTGGGGAAAATAAAATAAAAATCAGTTTCTGAATAGTAATTAATAGTAAATAATATTTTTTTTGCTTAAATTTCTCTCTTATTTCTTTTTCTCTTTCTTTCTTTCTTTTTTTATGAGCATAAGAGAGAGTACAGTCTCCTGGGCTCTGACAGCAGAGCTATCTCTTCCCTGCACAATTCATGGGGGTTATTGACTATTGATTATTGATTGGCTTGAATGAGACACTGAGCAGAGCCCTGCTGGGAATCTGGGTACTAGAAATTGTTTTGACAATTGTGAATACTTCACAAAGAAGAATATAAAAAAATTGTAACAAAAATAATGTATTATTATCATCTAATTATAATATATAGGAATAGATGAAATTATTGTCATCTACAATTATAATCATACTAGGATCATAATTGTAATATATAGAAATAGATGAAATTATTGTCATCGACAATTATAATTATACTAGGATCATAATTATAATATATAGAAATTGTTAGAATGTACTATGATAATAATACTTATGATCATAATGATATACAGAAATATGTAAATCACAATATATATAAATATACAAAATTATAATAATATCCTGTTATAAATATGCTTCTAATAAAAATATATAGAAATACATATAAATTATAATATAGTATTATAATGTTACTTTTAATCATACTGTACAGAAATCATAATAATATTCTATAAGTGGGCTTATAATCATAATAACACATAAAAATTATAATATACTGTTATAATTATAATCATAATATACAGAATTTATAATAATATCTTATAAGTGTACGTGTAATCATAATTGTAGAAACGTATAGAAATTATAATATACTATTATAATTATACTTTTAAACATAATTCTATTTATAACACATAGAAAAATATGAAATTGTAATAACATGCTGTATAATAGAAGTTATAATTCTATTTATAACATTTAGAACTATATGAAATTAGAATATGCTAATATGACTAAACTGACAATCATAATTACAATATATAGATATACATAAAAATTAGAATATTTAAGTATACTTATAGTCCTAATTATAAGATATAGACATGTCTACAAATTATAATAATATACTATTCTAGTTACACTTATTATGATTATAATGATGATATATGGAAGTATAATGTGTAGAAATAATATAGGTAGATATATGCATTATGATGGTAAATATATTTTCAGTATGTATATATTTATTAAAAAAAAAATTTAAAGTCTTTTTTATGGCAGAACTTGCCAGACATTTGCAATGAAAAATGTCTTTTGCTGCCACACAGCTGAGAGCCTTCCAAACCATTTTGAAGGGGGGGAGGAAAATAAAGGTGAAATATGGTTCAATACACAATATAAGTCAAACGACAGAAAATAGGTTGTTTCTCCCCAATCCGGATTTCCCATTTCCCACCTTGTCACCTAGAAAAAAATTAAATGATTAGACACTGCGGGATATTTCAGCCAAGAAAGTTTGGGGCCATTCTGAAAAAAACTTTGGGCCATTTTCTGGAAATGAGATTTTGGTTAAATGCAAGAAATTTTGCAGGAAGATGACAACTGTAAATTTTTCTGCGCGGAAAAAAAATAAGGGACGAAAAAAAAAAAAAACAAGGAAAAAGATGTCTTTAATAAAAACTGCCTGGATTTTTTTTTTTTGCTAGAAATTCCATAGCGGGTAGAATTTTGCCGGGTCAGAAACTTTATTATTATTATTATTACTATTATTCCCCAGAGCCCTGCTGAGCCCTGGCTGCTGGTGGTGCTGGGGATGGAACCTGGGGCCTCAGAGCCTCAGGCAGGAGAGTCTGTGTGCAGAACCATTATTATTATTATTATTATTATTATTATTGTTATTATTTCCCAGAGTCCTGCTGAGCCCTGGCTGCTGGTGGTGCTGGGGATGGAACCTGGGGCCTCAGAGCCTCAGGCAGGAGAGTCTGTGTGCAGAACCATCATCATCATCATCATTATTATTATTATTATTATTATTATTATTATTATTATTTCCCAGAGCCCTGCTGAGCCCTGGCTGCTGGTGGTGCTGGGGATGGAACCTGGGGCCTCAGAGCCTCAGGCAGGAGAGTCTGTGTGCAGAACCATCATCATTATTATTATTGTTGTTACTATTATTATTATTATTGTTACTATTATTGTTGTTGTAGTTATTATTATTATTCCCGGGGCCTCAGAGCCTCAGGCAGGAGCGTCTGTGTGCAGACCCCTGATGCTATTTCCACAGGCCAAGCGTGATCGATTTTGAATCAGAGAAATAAACAACGTCCATCAATCCATATTTTTCTCTCTGCCGACCAGAGTGTCCAGCACACGAGCGTTCAGCCCAGTCTTCAGTTATTTCTTGCCTGGCAGACATTAAAAAATAATCATCATAAATGAGATTTATATCTGTCGTCTCCCTGGGTTTTCTATTTCTTTCCTTCTTCTAAGTTGGATGATTATTTTTACTCAAAAATCCAATGTGCAGACATGCCCCTCAGGGAATGCAAGATGTCCTCGGTGTTATAAATATAAATATATATATTGTTTTATGACTGGCCAGAGAATTCTCTTTTAATTCACTTTTCCAGAAGGCTTTTTCTCCCCCCCCCCCTCCGCCACCAACATCCATGAAGATGATAATTATGTAGACGGTAAAATGGAGAAGAGGAGGAGGAGAAGGAGGAGAAGGAGAAGGAGACGGAGGAGGAGGAGGAGGAGGAGGAGGAGGAGGAGGAGGAGGAGGAGGAGAAGGTGAAGGAGAAGGAGAAGGTGAAGGAGAAGGTGAAGGAGAAGGAGAAGGAGAAGGTGAAGGTGAAGGAGAAGGAGAAGGAGAAGGTGAAGGAGAAGGTGAAGGAGAAGGAGAAGGTGAAGGAGAAGGAGAAGGAGAAGGTGAAGGAGAAGGTGAAGGAGAAGGAGAAGGAGAAGGTGAAGGTGAAGGAGAAGGAGAAGGAGAAGGAGAAGGAGAAGGTGAAGGAGAAGGTGAAGGAGAAGGAGAAGGAGAAGGTGAAGGAGAAGGAGAAGGAGAAGGTGAAGGTGAAGGAGAAGGAGAAGGAGAAGGAGAAGGTGAAGGAGAAGGAGAAGGAGAAGGTGAAGGAGAAGGAGAAGGAGAAGGTGAAGGTGAAGGTGAAGGAGAAGGAGAAGGTGAAGGAGAAGGAGAAGGTGAAGGAGAAGGAGAAGGAGAAGGAGAAGGAGAAGGTGAAGGAGAAGGAGAAGGAGAAGGAGAAGGTGAAGGAGAAGGAGAAGGTGAAGGAGAAGGTGAAGGAGAAGGAGAAGGAGAAGGTGAAGGAGAAGGAGAAGGTGAAGGAGAAGGAGAAGGTGAAGGAGAAGGAGAAGAAGGAGAAGGAGGAGAAGGAGAAGGTGGAGGAGGAGGAGGAGAGGGAGAAGGTGGAGGAGGAGGAGGAGAGGGAGAAGGTGAAGGAGAAGGTGAAGGGGAAGGAGAAGAGGGAGAAGAAGAAGGAGAACAAGGAGGAGGAGGAGGAGGAGAAGAATGAATGAATGAATGAATGAATGAATGAATGAATGAGTGAATAAGTGATAGAAGGAGAAAAAGAAAATAAGAAGAGAGGAGAAAAAAGGAGAGGAGGAGAAAGTGTCAGAAGAAGAACAGGAATAATAAGAAGAAAAGGAATAAGAAGGAGAAGCAAGCAGGTGGAGGAGGAGAAGTGAAAGGAAGGAATTAAGGAAGGAAGGAAGGAAAGAAGCAAGGAAGGGAAAAAACTTACCTTGGAAACTGATTGCAATTGAAGAAAAAGAAAGAAAGAGAGAGACAAAGAAAGAAAGAAAGAAAGAAAGAAAGAAAGAAAGAAAGAAAGAAAGGAAGGAAGAAAGAAAAGAAAGAGAGAGAAAGAAAGAGAGAAAGAAAGAGAGAGAGAAAGGAAGAAAGGAAGGAAGGAAGAAAGAAAGAAAGAAAGAAAGAAAGAAAGAAAGAAAGAAAGAAAGAAAGAGAGAGAGAGAATAGTCTGGCAGCTTTGAAATATTTAAATGTATATTCCAGTGACCTTTTCAGATTGTTTAAGGGTCTGACAAGCCTTCTCAAAAGAACTTGTTTCTCCTCAAAAAACCTGCCTAGACGGGATAGAAAATTCTTCATTCTTCTGTTCTATTTTTTTTTAATTCTTTTTTTGTGTGTGTGAGTGTCATCTTCCCTGGCTGTTCCTGGGTGTCTGGCTAAGTGGTGACACAAACAGCTTAAGGTCTACATAGAAATTTCAGCTTCATTTAATTTAATTTAATTTAATTTAATTTATTCTATTTATTTATTGTTTGAACAACATTTGCACAAGTGGTCAGGAACGGAAACTTTTTGGAAAAGGAAAAATATTAATAAAATAAAAATGAACTTCCAAGGAAGCTGAAGTTTTTGTTTAATCATTTAATTTTTTATTTTTATTTCTATTATTATTATTATTATTTTTTTTTTTTTGGTGCTGGGCAACTTCCAACAGAACCCTGCCTGAGGCTCTGAGGCCCTGGGTTCAAGTCCCAGCACCACCAGCAGCCAGAGCTCAGTAGCGCTCTGGGGAAAATAATAATAATCATCATATTCTATTCTATATATTCTATTCTATCCTATTCTAATTCTACTCTTTTCTATTCTACTCTATTCTATTTCTATTCTATTCTATTCATTCATTCCATTCCATTATATTCTATAATATTCTACTCTAATTCTATTCTATTCTATTCTATTCTATTCTATTCTATTCTATTCTATTCTAATTCTATTCTATTCTATTCTATTCTATTCTATTCTATTCTATTCTATTTATCTTATATTCTATTCATTCCATTCTATTCTATTCTATTCTATCATATTATATTCTACTCTATTCTACCAGCATATTTTATTCTATTCTATTCTAGAATATTCTATTCTAGCATATTCTATTCTATTCCAGAATATTCTATTCTATTTATTATATTCTATTCCACCATATTCTATTCTATTCTATTCTATTCTATTCTATTCTATTCTATTCTATTCTATTCTATTCTACTCTACTCTACTCTACTCTACTCTACTCTACTCTACTCTACTCTATTCTATTCTATTCTACTCTACTCTATTCTATTTATCTTATATTCTATTCATTCCATTCCATTCCATTCTATTCTATCATATTATATTCTTTTGTTTTGTTTTGTTTTATATTTATTTTATTTATTTATTCCGTTTTGTTGCCCTTGTTGTTTTATTGTTGTGGTTATTATTGTTGTTGTCGTTGTTGGATAGGACAGAGAGACATGGAGAGAGGAGGGGAAGACAGAGAGGAGGAGAGAAAAATAGACACCTGCAGACCTGCTTCACCGCCTGGGAAGCGACTCCCCTGCAGGTGGGGAGCCGGGGTTCGAACCGGGATCCTTATCTATCATATTATATTCTATTCCAGCATATTCTATCCTACTATATTCTATTCTACTCTATTCTACCAGCATATTTTATTCTATTCTATTCTAGAATATTCTATTCTAGCATATTCTATTCTATTCCAGAATATTCTATTCTATTCATCATATTCTATTCCACCATATTCTATTCTATTCTATTCTATTCTATTCTATTCTATTCTATCCTATCCTATCCTATCCTATCCTATCCTATCCTATTCATCATATTCTATTCTATTCTATTCTATTCTATTCCATTCTAGCATAATCTATTCTATGCTATCCTATGCTATTCTATTCTATTCTTTTCTATGATAGTCTATTCTGTTCCATAATATTCTATTCTAGCAGATTCTATCCCATAATTAAAAAAAAAAACATTTATTTATTCCCTTTTGTTGCCCTTGATGTTTAATTGTTGTAGTTGCTGTTGTTATTGATGTCGCTGTTGTTGGATAGGACAGAGAGAAATGGAGAGAGATGGGGAAGACAGAGAGGAGGAGAGAAAGACAGACGGAGAGAGAGACCCCTGCTCCACTGCTCATGAAGCTTCCCCCCTGCAGGTGGGGACCTGGGGCTTGAACCCGGGTCCTTGTGCCTGGGAACAGGTGCCCTCAGCCAGGTGAGCCCCCACCTGGCCCTCCTTCCCCCCCCACACACACATTTGTATATTTAATTCTCTGTATTCTACATCTGTGTGAAATAATTCTGTAGTTATCCTTTATCTCCTGACTTGCTCCATTAAAAATATTTTGCAATTCCGGATGGAATTTTATCCCAAAAGATGGATATATATATATTCTCCGAACTCCAAAAAAGAGAGAGAGAGAGAGAGAAAAGAAAAAAAAATAATAAAGACAGAGACGCACAGTTTCTGGTACTCAAAGGCACTTGACATGGACAGCTTTTGAAAAGGTCACTGAAAAAAAATTATACAGAACAACAATTAAAAAAAAAATCACAAAAACAGCATCCGAATCCACCTTTTATGACATTTCACCCACAGGATTTTTTTTGTCATGACCGGGGCTGTTTAACCTGGGAAACAAAATAAATATCGGTAGAAAAATGAAAAAATAAAATGATAACCCAGTCTCAACTTTCTCCCCTTTTTGAAGAAGAAAAAGTATGGTAATAAGTCTGAATAATTTTCAGATTTATAAAGTTGTTCATGCCGTAGGTAAGAGACTGTTAAAAGATTTAGATAAAAGTTACAGAATTTCATAAATCAAGTCGTGATTTGAAAGGTAGAAGATGTACCATCAAATAAGGCTGACCAGCCGCATAGAATTCAAAATAATACATAATTTAAGACATTTATATCTAGATATTCCTCTCTCTCTCTATATATATATATAATGCATATTGATCCATTATATATAAATAAATATATTTATACATCCATTTATTCTGAGAGGATTAATTCTTTAGAGTATAGTTTTAGCTGCCTGGGTATTTTATTTTAAGAATATTTTAAGAAAAATTGACACACACTATAGAATATCAAATCAACTGTTCTTCCTTTTAAATTTTTTCTTAATTAAATAACCCTAAGCATTTATTATTTAATAAATAAATAATAATTCTGCAAAAAGACTCTCCTTCCTGACACTCTGAGAAAAAAAAATAATATAATGATAATAATAATGATGATGGTTCTACAAAAAGACTCTCTTGCTTCAGGCTTTGAGGGTCCAGGAATAATAATAATAATAATAATAAGGGTTCTGCACACAGACTCTCCTGCCTGAGACTCTGAGGCCCCAGGTTCCATCCCCAGCACCACCATCAATGACAACAATAACTATAATAATAATATTCAAGAAAAACGACATACTGGTGATACAAAGAGACTTCATATATAGATAGATAGATATAGATTTGTGTGTTTATATTTGTATAAGTTTTTATATATATATATATTTGTAGTCTTTACAGTATATTTTATATATACACTTGGGTTAGATACACCCCATAATGATTCTGTGAAAAAAAAAGAAAAAGAAAGAAAGAAAGAAAGAAAGAAAGAAGAAGGAAGGAAAGAGAGAGAGAAAGAAAGAAACCTCTTCTGGCCAGAATATATACATTTTAACCAAATGAAAAGAATATTAGGAAAACATATTTGTAAGACTGGAATTCCAAGAAATCAGAGCTAATAAAAAAAAAAATGAACGTTGGGGAAAAAAAAAAAAGAAATAAAAGAATGTAACAGAGCATCTAAGGGACTCTGACAGATAGAAAGGTCTTTGCTGAGTTACAGATATAACTCCATTTACCAAAGGCCAGTTAACATGATTAAATCGCAAGCTATTGGAATCTTTTCTTTCATACACTTAATTTTATTTTATATTATTTTTTTAACCTTTTTTTTTTAACTTACTCAACCAGGAAGCCCCAAATTTTCATTACATTCTGGGCAAAACTTGAAAAATTTAAACAAACGAAAATCAAATATCATTACCAAAAAAAAAAAAAAGGAACGAATAATAAAATGATTTCATTTTCTTATATTTTAGCAGGTGACCAAAAAATCATCAGAGATGAATTCTGTATTCCCTTAAATGTTTCAAGTATTTTGCAGGAGGGATGTTAATACTTGGAATTATTTTAAAAAATTGCTCACTGAATCTATTCTTGGACAATCATTGTGAAATTTTTTTAATTAAAAAAAATAAGTATTTGAATGAGGTCTTCCTGGTGTGTTTTGAATGATATCTGTTTCTAGGTTTGGAGCATTCTAGAATAAATGAGATATTTGGCTGCATATTTCTCAGAACTTGGAAAACAACTGTTATTGACTCTGCTATAATCTGCTGGCCTGATCAGAGCTCTTAGTCCAAAAACAAAAATGAAAAATAGGGGTATTAATATCATTCTTAGCCCAGTGGGAATTGTTCTGATCTTGCATGTCTAGGAAGAAACCACTTTTTTTCATATAAAAATATATAATAATACACGACTATAATAATAACCATAATAATAAACATTATTATAATAATCACTATAATATCCTGCTTATTATTACTATAATAAAAATGTAACAATATAATATTATATAATACATAATATCTAATAATAATAGTATACACATTTTATATGCCTTCTTTGCTATTGAATAAATTAAAACATAATTTTACATAGAACCAATTTGTTTAAAGTAACTTAGACACTCAGAGCAGAAAGACAGGTGCTTTAATGCTCAGTTATATGAAATATTTACTAATTTGATTGATAGATAAAAATGGAGAAAGGAAGGGAGAGAGAGAGATACCTGAAGCCTTGCCTACCATTTTCATTTTCATGAAAAAATAATAATAACCACGAGTGTTGTTATTTTTTGGGTTTGTGTTTTTTTTTTAATTTTTAAAATTTTTTTTATGGGGACAAAATAAATGGTTTACCATCAACACGGCTGTTTATACTCGGGTAAAATTTCTCAGTTTTCTGCAAAACATTATTTCCTTCCATAAGGAGTGAGAACTTCTTATATGTTGATTTTTTACAAAAAAAAAAAAAAAAAGGAAAGAAAGAAAGAAGAAAAATAAAAGAAATTAACATCTTCATTCTCCTCCAGAAGATGAAAAGTCAGGCTAGACCATGAATTCTAATTTTCACCTTGTCAGAGCATTTTTCCCCTAGTCCATCACTTCTAGTGTTGTTTTTTTTTTTAATATATTGATTCCAGGAAATAACTAAACCAAGAAAATTAAGACGTGAAGAGACTGTGTGATTCCTGACCTCACGGAATAGACAGAATCCACAGATCAGAACCCCAGATGGGGGGGAAACAGACATTGTACTGTGCTGGGGTGGCAATCATTGAAAAAAAATGCAAAGGAAAACCCAGATGAAATGTTCTACAGTACAATAGAATAGAAATTAAAATAGAATATGCTAGAATAGCACCAGATAAGAATATGATAGAATATGATGGATAGAATAGAATAGAATATTAATAGAATAGAACAGAATAGAATCAGAATAGAATAGAATAGAATAGAATAGAATAGAACAGAATGGAATAGAAAGAACAGGATAGAATAGAAATTAGAATAGAATAGGATGAATGGAATGGAATGGAATGGAATGGAATGGAATGGAATGGAATGGAATAGAATAGAATAGAATAGAATAGAATAGAATAGAATAGAATAGAATAGAATAGAATAGAATAGAATAGAATAGAATAGAATAGAATAGAATAGAATAGAATAGAATAGAATAGAAAGAACAGGATAGAATAGAAATAATAGAATAGAATAGGATGGAATAGAATGGAATGGAACAGAACAGAAGAATAGAATAGAATAGAATAGAATAGAATAGAATAGAATAGAATAGAATAGAATAGAATAGAATAGAATAGAATAGAAATAGAATAGAAGAATAGAACAGAATAGAACAGAACAGAACAGAACAGAACAGAATAGAATAGAAAGAACAGGATAGAATAGAAATAATAGAATAGAATAGGATGGAATAGAATGGAATGGAATGGAACAGAAGAATAGAATAGAATAGAATAGAATAGAATAGAATAGAATAGAATAGAATAGAATAGAATAGAATAGAACAGAACAGAACAGAACAGAACAGAACAGAACAGAACAGAACAGAACAGAACAGAATAGAATATGATGAATGGAGTGGAATGGAATGGAATGGAATGGAATGGAATGGAATGGAATGGAATGGAATGGAATGGAATGGAATATTAATAGAATAGAATAGAACAGAACAGAATAGAATATGATGAATAGAATAGAATAGAATAGAATATGATCGAATATAATATGATAGAATATGATAGAATAGAATATGATAGAATAGAAGAACAGAATAGAATAGAATAGAATAGAATAGAATAGAATAGAATAGAATAGAATAGAATAGAATAGAATAGAATAGAAGCAGGTGAACAGTCTAGAATAGGATAGAAGGGGCCAGGTGGGGGCTCACCTGGCTGATGGCACCTGTCCCTAGGCACAAGGACCCAGGTTCAAGCCCCTGGTCCCCAGCTGCAGGGGGGAAGCTTCATGAGTGGTGGAGCAGGGCTGCAGGGGCCTCTCTCTGTCTCTCTCCCTTTTTTTTTTATCTCTCCCTTGCCTCTCAATTTCTCTTGGTCTCTATCGAAGAATAAAATAAAGATGAAAGAAGGAAAAGAACAGAGTAAGGAAGGAGATATTTCTTTGGAGAAAAGAGAAAGAAGAAGTAAGCAATGATGATGGATGGATAGATTGTCTATAGATAGATGACAAAAACAGAAGAAAGAACAGATGGATATATTTTGTATTCACCAACCACTCACATTTGAGGGGGGGAATAAAACAGAGGATAGCATCACACACAGCGTCTTAATGGGGACATTTATTTATTTACTTATGGATTGGGATAAATGGTGGATGTCTGGAATAAAAGGAGATTCACAGTCCATTCCTAGAGAAATGTCCATGGGGACCAGGATCCGTTATCCTCAGATTATTATGAGTGATGCTGGGGACTCCGGTTTTCCGCCTTCATTCTCTTTACACAAAGGAGGAGAAATTACCCATCGAGAAAATGGACGCACCAAGATTCTTCCACAAAGAAAATTGCATTTTCTTTCTCAAGTGCAGGAGGACCAAACACAGTATCTATGGCTTCAAATAATGCTTGACTTTATTAAATATATAAATATATAATATATATACTTACATGGGTGAGAACAAAAGGCGAAATCAATGACTTCAAATATGGGTTGACCTTTCAATATATATATGGTTGAGAATTAAAATAAAATCTATTGCTTCAAATGTTGCTTGACCTTATTTTTAAAAGTTTTATATATATGTGGTTGAGACTTAAAGACAAAATATGTTGCTTCAAAAATTGCTTGACCTTATTTAAAAAAAATTCACATGGATTAGAACTAAATACAATATCCATGGCTTCAAATATTAGAATAGAGTAGGATAGAATAGAATAGAATAGAATAGAATAGAATAGAATAGAATAGAATAGAATAGAATAGAATAGAATAGAATAGAATAGAATAGGAGTATTGTAGAATAGAATACGCTGGAAGAAAGAATAGAATATGCTAAAATAGAATATGCTAGAGTATAATATTAAAAAATAAAATTGAATGAAATAGAGTAGAATAGAATAGAATAGAATAGAATAGAATAGAATAGAATAGAATAGAATAGAATAGAATAGAATAGAATATAGGAGAACAGAATAGCATGGAATAGAATGAGGTAGCATGGAATAGAACAAAAATAATTAGAATTCAGAATAAGGCAGAACAGTATAGAAAATGTGAAGAAAAAAAGGGGGGGCTGAGTGATGACTCTGGTGCAAATTAATATAATAACAATAAATAAGGATAAAAATAAAAATCCAGTTTCCAGCACCACCATCATCCAGAGGTCAACAAGGCTCTCTCTCTCTCTCTCTCTCAAGGTATCTCTGTTTCATTACAAAAAAAAAAAGAGAGAAATAAATAAAATATTACAAAAAAGAACTTTTTAAAAATTACCTGGGAAACTCCTGTGGTATCTTGGAAAGAAAGAAATTAATTGCAGCCGGACTCAGGAGGATTGCAACTAGAACATTCCGGAAAGCAGCTGGGACTGAAAGTCTAGCTCTGAGGTGGATGAAATTATTTATTTTGTATGTATTCATTTTTTCTTTCTTTTCTTCTTCTTCTTCTTCGAAGGTTCTCCTAGTACATGAAGATAGATTTGTACAGCCCCCGTCTGCATTTAATTATTTGAGACTCATGTTTTCTGCTACTTAATATACACAGCGCAGGGTTACCCTTGGGGAGCAAGAAAAAAACCCAACAAAAGCCACCAAGAAATATGATTCCCGGAATTTGTCTCCATAACAAGGAAGCACAAACATGGGTTTTTCTTTTCTTTTCTTTTCTTTTCTTTTCTTTTTTTTTTTTTTTTTTTTTTTTTTTTGATGGTTTGGCTGGACTCCTGCAGCCCCAGGGAAGAAAAAGAACAAAAAGAAATAGAAGAAGCAACGACCTTCTGCAGCCTGTTGTATTTTTTTTTCTTTTCCCAGGGATTTGTCAAGAAAATTAAAAACAAAAAGAGGTTCAGTTCTGCTCCTTGTGGGTGAGGGCAGACGAAACAGGGGTTCTGAATAATAATCACAACAACAATTACAACAATAATGATTCTGCAAACAGATTCTCCTGCCTGAGGCGTTGAGAGCCCAGGTATAATAATAATAATAATAACTACAATAATAGTAACAACAACAACAATTACAACAATAATGATTCTGCAAACAGACTCTCCTGCCTGAGGCGTTGAGAGCCCAGGTATAATAATAATAATAACAACAATAATAATAACAACAACTACAATAATGATTCTACAAACAGACATTAATAATAATAATAATACAAGGAAACTCTCCTGCCTGAGGCTCTGAGGCCCCAGGTTCCATCCCCAGCACCACCAGCAGCAAGAGCTCAGCAGGGCTCTGGAAAATAATAATAATAATAATAATAATAATAATAATAATAATAATAATAATAATGGTTCTGCACACAGACTCTCCTGCCTGAGGCTCTGAGGCCCCAGGTTCCATCCCCAGCACCACCCGCAGCCAGGGCTCAGCAGGGCTCTGGGAAATAATAATAATAATAATAATTAATAATAATAATAATAATGGTTCTGCACAAGACTCTCCTGCCTGAGACTCTGAGGCCCCTGGTTCCATCCCCAGCACCACCAGCAGCCAGGGCTCAGCAGGGCTTGGGGAAAACAATAAAATAAAATAAAATAAAATAAAATAAAGTAAAATATAATAATAAAGTAAAATAAAATAAAGTAAAGTAAAATAAAATAAAGTAAAATAAAATTTAAAAAGTAAAATAAAATAAAGTAAAGTAAAATAAAATGAAGTAAAATAAAATAAAGTAAAATAAAATTTAAAAAGTAAAATAAAATAAAGTAAAATAAAATAAAGTAAAACAAAATAAAATAAAGTAGAACAAAATAAAATAAAACAAAAGGAGCCATTGTGTTTTCGCAATGCTACTCACACCGTCTGTGTCCTCTGTTCAGGGCCCAGAATTTGCCTGTCATCCGAATAATCTGTTTTTCCTTCTTCCTTTTTTTCAGAGGCGAACACCCTCTCTTGCCCTTGAATGGAATCCATCATTGTGTCGGGCTGGGTGATTTCCCCATAATTTGAATCACCTGCAGCCCAGCTAGTTCATGGCACCTGTGTGACACGGGGACTGGGATTCAGCGCCGGGACTCCAGACAGGTGGCTTCACCCTGAGTGAAAAGAACAGAGAGGAGAAAGAAAGAAAGAAAGAAAGAAAGAAAGAAAGAAAGGAAGGAAGGAAGGAAGGAAGGAAGGAAGGAAGGAAGGAAGGAAGGAAGGAAGGAAGAAAGAAAGAAAGAAAGAAAGAAAGGGAGAAAGAAAGGAAGAAAGAAAGAAAGAAGAGCAGGAAGAAAGCAGAAAGAAAGAAAGAAAGAAAGAAAGAAAGAAAGAAAGAAAGAAAGAAAGAAGAGCAGGAAGAAAGCAGAAAGAAAGAAGAAGAAGAAAGAGCAGGAAGAAAGTAGAAGAAAGCAGAAAGAAAGAAAGAAAGAAAGAAAGAAAGAAAGAAAGAAAGAAAGAAGGAAAGAAAGACTAAGAAAGAGCAGGAAGAAAGCAGAAAGAAAGAAAGAAAAAGAAAGAAAGAAGAGCAGGAAGAAAGAAGAAAGAAGAAGAAAGCAGGAAGAAAGTAGAAGGAAGCAGAAAGAAAGAAAGGAAGAAGAAGAGCAGGAAGAAAGAAGAAAGAAAGAAAGAAAGAAAGAGAAGAAGAAGAAAGAAAGAAGAAGAGCAGGAAGAAAGAAGAAGAAAGCAGGAAGAAAGTAGAAGGAAGCAGAAAGAAAGAAAGAAAGGAAGAAAGAAAGAAAGAGAAGAAGAAAGCAGGAAGAAAGTAGAAAGAAGCAGAAAGAAAGAAAGTAAGAAGGAAAGAAGGAAAGAAAGACTAAGAAAGAGCAGGAAGAAAGCAGAAAGAAAGAAAGAAAGAAAGAAAGAAAGAAAGAAAGAAAGAAAGAAAGAAAGAAAGAAGAGCAGGAAGAAAGAAAGAAGTAGAAGGAAGCAGAAAGAAAGAAAGAAAGAAAGAAAGAAAGGAAGGAAGGAAGGAAGGAAGAAAGAAAGTAGAAACGAAGAAAGAAAAGCAAGGGGCAGGGTAGACAGCATGATGGTGATGCAAAGAGAGTCTCACACCCGAGGCTCCAAAGTCCCAGGTTCAATCCCCCGCACCACCGTAAGCCAGAGCTGAGCAGGGCTCTGGTAAAAAAAAAAGAAAAAAGAGAAAAAAGAAAAGAAAGAAAGACAAAATAAAGAAAAGCAAGGAAGAAAGAAAGAGAAAAAAGCAAAAATAAAGAAAAATAAAAAAAGAAAGAAAAGAAAGGAAAAATGAAAGAAAGGGAGAAAAGAGAAAGAAGAAAGAAAGGAAGAGTGAATGAAAAGAAGAATGAAAGAAAGAAAGAAAGAAAGAAAGAAAGAAAGGAAGGAAGAAAGAAAAGGAAGGAAGAGAGGAAAAAAGCAAAAATAAAGAAAAATGAAAGAAAGAAAGGAAGAAACAAAGGAAGAATGAAAGAAAGGAAGAAAGAAGAGAAAGGAGGGAAGAAAAGGAAGGAGAAAAGAAAGGAAGAGAGAAAGAAAGAGAGAGAGAGGAAGGAAGGAAGGAAGGAAGGAAGGAAGGAGGAAGGAGGGAGGGAGGAAGGAAGGAGGAAGGAAGGAAGGAAGGAAGGAAGGAAGGAAGGAAGGAAGGAAGGAGGAAGGAAGGAAGGAAGGAAGGAAGGAAGGAAGGAAGGAAGGAGGAAGGAAGGAGGGAGGGAGGAAGGAGGAAGGAAGGAAGGAAGGAAGGAAGGAGGAAGGAAGGAAGGAGGAAGGAAGGAGGAAGGAAGGAAGGAAGGAAGGAAGGAAGGAAGGAAGGAAGGAAGGAGGAAGGAAGGAAGGAAGGAGGAAGGAAGGAAGGAAGGAAGGAAGGAGGAAGGAAGGAGGAAGGAAGGAAGGAAGGAAGGAAGGAGGAAGGAAGGAAGGAAGGAGGAAGGAAGGAAGGAAGGAAGGAAGGAAGGAAGGAAGGAAGGAATGGAACTCCCACCTGCCGCACCCCAGAAAGAATTTGGGTCCAGGCTCCCAGAGGGGGAGACATGTCAGGGGAAGATGCCCAGAGGGCTCTGAACCCCAACTCCATCAGGACCCGGAGAGAGAGAAGGGGGAAAAAGGAAGGAAGGAGACTGGGAAGGAGTGACAGGTGGAGGCGTGGCTGAGACAGGAAGAGAAGGCAGGGCCAGGGGGAAGATGGGCAAAGATATAAAAAGATAGATAGATGATAGACAGGTAGGCGATATAGATAGATTGGTAGATAGATGATAGGTAGAGAGGTAGAGAGGTAGATAGATAGATAGATAGATAGATAGATAGATAGATAGATAGATACGTAGATAGATAGATAGATAGATAGATAGATAGATAGATAGATAGATAGATAGATAGATACGTAGATAGATAGATAGATAGATAGATAGATAGATAGATAGATAGATAGATGCGTAGATAGATAGATAGATAGATAGATAGATAGATAGATAGATAGATAGGTAGATGATAGATATAGAAGATAGATACATAGATTAGATAGATAATAGATTAGATAGACAATAGATAAAAGATAGAAGATAGATGATAGGTAGATAGATAGATAGATAGATGATAGATATAGAAGATAGATACATAGATTAGCTAGATAATAGATAGAAGATAGATGATAGATAGATAGATAGATAGATGATAGATAGATAGATAGATGATAGATATAGAAGATAGATACATAGATTAGATAGACAATAGATAGAAGATAGATGATAGGTAGATAGATCGATAGATCAATAGATGATAGATAGATGATAGATATAGAAGATAGATACATAGATTAGATAGATAATAGATTAGATAGATAATAGAAGATAGATGATAGGTAGATAGATAGATGATAGGATAGATAGATAGATAGATAGATAGATAGATAGATAGATAGATAGATAGGTAGATAGATAGATAGATAGATGATAGATATAGAAGATAGATACATAGATTAGATAGATAATAGATTAGATAGATAATAGATAGAACATAGAAGATAGATGATAGGTAGATAGATAGATAGATAGATAGATAGATGATAGATATTTCTTTCTTTCTTTCTTCCATCCTGCCTCCCTCCTTTCCGTCCTCCCTTCCTCCTTCCCTTCCTTCTTCCTCTTTCTTTCCTTCTTTCTTTCTTCCTCTCTTCCCTTCCTTTCTTCCTTCTTTCCTTCCTCCATCCCTTTTTTCTTGCTCTTCCTTCCCTCCTTCCTTCCTCCCTTCCTTCTATCCATCCTTCCTGTCTTCCTCCCTTCCTTTCTTTCTTTCCTTTTTTCTTCCTCTCTTTCCTTCCTCCCTCCCTTCTTTCTTCTTTATCTCCCTTCCTTCCTTCCTTCCTTCCTCCCTCTTCCGTTTCCACCTTCTCAGTGAAGCAGGGCTGCAGGTGTCTCTCTGTCTCTCTCCCTCTCTATCTCTCCCTCCCCCTCTTTGTCTCCCCTTTCTCTGTGTCTCTGATTTATCTGTCTGTCCCCAACAAATAAATACGTGGATAAAGAAAATTATTATTATTTTACCTCTCTATCTCTGTCTCTCTCACTCTGTATATCTCTCTGTCTTTGTCTCTATTTTTATTTCGCTGTCTCCCTCTGTCTCTATCTCTCTGTCTCTGTCTCTCTATTGCTATCTCTGTTATCTCTCTGCCTTTCTATCTCTCTGTCTCTCCATCTCTCTCCATCTCATTCTATCTTTCGCTCTCTGTCTCTCTCTATCTGTATATCTCTCCATCTCTCTGTCTCTCCATCTCTATCTTTTGGTATCTCTGTCTCTCCGACTATCTCTCTGGCTCTGTCTCTCTGTCTCCATCTCTCTGTTCCTCTATCTCTGTCTCTCTGCCTCTCCATCTCTCCATCTCTCTATCTCTCATCCTACCTCTCTATCTCTCTGTATATCTCTATCTCTCCATCTCTTTGTCCATCTCTCTGTCTCTCCATCTCTATCTTTCTATCTCTTTCTGTCTCTCTTGTCTATCTCTCTGTCTCCATCTCTCTGCCTCTCTATCTCTCATTCTCCCTCTTTTTATCTCTGTATCTCTGTCTCCATCTGTTTATCTCTCTCTGTCTCCATCTCTCTGCCTCTCTATCTCTCATTCTCTCTCTTTTTATCTCTGTATCTCTGTCTCTGTTTATCTCTCTCTGTCTCCATCTCTCTGCCTCTCTATCTCTCATTCTCTCTCTTTTTATCTCTGTATCTCTGTCTCTGTTTATTTCTCTGTCTCCATCTCTCTGCCTCTCTATCTCTCATTCTCCCTCTTTTTATCTCTGTATCTCTGTCTCCATCTGTTTATCTCTCTCTGTCTCCATCTCTCTGCCTCTCTATCTCTCATTCTCCCTCTTTTTATCTCTGTATCTCTGTCTCCATCTGTTTATCTCTCTCTGTCTCCATCTCTCTGCCTATCTCTCATTCTCTCTCTTTTTATCTCTGTATCTCTGTCTCTGTTTATCTCTCTCTGTCTCCATCTCTCTGCCTCTCTATCTCTCATTCTCTCTCTTTTTATCTCTGTATCTCTGTCTCTGTTTATTTCTCTGTCTCCATCTCTCTGCCTCTCTATCTCTCATTCTCCCTCTTTTTATCTCTGTATCTCTGTCTCCATCTGTTTATCTCTCTCTGTCTCCATCTCTCTGCCTCTCTATCTCTCATTCTCCCTCTTTTTATCTCTGTATCTCTGTCTCCATCTGTTTATCTCTCTCTGTCTCCATCTCTCTGCCTCTCTATCTCTCATTCTCTCTCTTTTTATCTCTGTATCTCTGTCTCTGTTTATCTCTCTGTCTCCATCTCTCTGCCTCTCTATCTCTCATTCTCTCTCTTTTTATCTCTGTATCTCTGTCTCTGTTTATTTCTCTGTCTCCATCTCTCTGCCTCTCTATCTCTCATTCTCCCTCTTTTTATCTCTGTATCTCTGTCTCCATCTGTTTATCTCTCTCTGTCTCCATCTCTCTGCCTCTCTATCTCTCATTCTCCCTCTTTTTATCTCTGTATCTCTGTCTCCATCTGTTTATCTCTCTCTGTCTCCATCTCTCTGCCTCTCTATCTCTCATTCTCTCTCTTTTTATCTCTGTATCTCTGTCTCTGTTTATCTCTCTGTCTCCATCTCTCTGCCTCTCTATCTCTCATTCTCCCTCTTTTTATCTTTGTATCTCTGTCTCCATCTGTTTATCTCTCTCTGTCTCCATCTCTCTGCCTCTCTATCTCTCATTCTCCCTCTTTTTATCTCTGTATCTCTGTCTCCATCTGTTTATCTCTCTCTGTCTCTCTATCTGCTGTCTCTTGATCTCTGCCCACATGAAGACAGGAATGACTCATCACACACATTGTCTGTCTGTCTCTCTCTCTCTCTCTCTCTCCTTCTCCCTCTCCCTCTCTCTCTCTCTCCTTCTCCCTCTCTCTCTCTCTCTCCTTCTCCCTCTCTCTCTCTCTCTCCTTCTCCCTCTCCCTCTCTCTCTCTCTCCTTCTCCCTCTCCCTCTCTCTCTCTCTCTCCTTCTCCCTCTCTCTCTCTCTCCTTCTCCCTCACCCTCTCTCTCTCTCTCCTTCTCCCTCTCCCTCTCTCTCTCTCTCCTTCTCCCTCTCCCTCTCTCTCTCTCTCCTTCTCCCTCTCCCTCTCTCTCTCTCTCCTTCTCCCTCTCCCTCTCTCTCTCTCCTTCTCCCTCTCCCTCTCTCTCTCTCCTTCTCCCTCTCCCTCTCTCTCTCTCTCTCTCTCCTTCTCCCTCTCCCTCTCTCTCTCTCTCTCCCTCTCTCTCTCTCTCTCCTTCTCCCTCTCCCTCTCTCTCTCTCTCTCTTTCTCTCTGTGGGTGACAGACGACGGGGTTCAGGGCGCCTGTGACTGGATTTCCTGGAACAAGAGCTCCACCTTCTGCTCCACACATTACACACTCCTCTTTTTCATTCTTTCTTTTCCTTCCTTCCTTCCTTTCTTCCTTTCCTTCCTTCATCCCTTCTTTGATTCTTCTTACCTTCCTTCTGTTCTTTTTCCTTCCTTCCTTTGATTCTTCTCACCTTCCTTCTTTCTTTGCTCCTTCTTTCTTTCTTTCTTTCTTTCTTTCTCTCTCTCTCTCTTTCTTTCTCTCTTTCTTCTGCTTCCTTCTTTGATTCTTCTCACCTTCCTTCTTTCTTTGCTTTTTCTCCTTCCTTCCATCCGTCCTTCCATTCTTTCTTTCTTTCCTTTGCCTCCTTCATTCCTTCTTTGATTCTTCTCAACTTCTTTCTTTTCTCTTTCCTTCCTTCCTTCCATTTTTTTCTTTATTTCTCTTTCCTTCCTTTCCTTTCCACTTTTTCTTCTTTCTTTCTTTCCTTTCTACTTTCTTTATCTCCTTCCTTCTCTCCCTCTCTCCTTCCTTCTCTCCTTTCCACTTATTTCCTTCCTTCCTTCTTTCCTTCCTTTCCACTTATTTTCTTAACTTCCTTCCCTCTTTCCTTTCCATTTCTTCTCTTTCCTTCTTTCGTTCCTTTCCACTTTTTTTCTTTCTTTCCTTTCCACTTTTTCTTCTTTTTTTCCTTCCTTTCATTTTTCTCTTCTTCCTCCTTTCCTTTCTACTTCCTTTCCTTCCTTCCTTCCTTCCTGTTTTCCTTCCTTCTCCTCCTCCTCCCTTTGCTCCTCCTCTTTCTTTTTCTTTCTCTTCCTCCTTTTTCTCCTTCTTTTTCCTCCTCCTCCTCCTGTTCCTGCACTTTCTCCTTCCCTTCCTCCTCCTCCTCCTCCTCCTCCTCCTCCTCCTCCTCTTCTGCTAAAGCCATCACAAGAAAAACCTTTGAATGTTGGGTACTTATACTTCATAATAAAGAATATTTTCTATTTAAAAAGCCTTCATCAGCCTGTGATGCCTAATTAACCATGGCTTTAAGGAAGCATTTGCTTTAACAATATTTAACGAATAATCGTCGATATTTACAAACGCTTCATACACCCCCCCCCCCCGATTAAATAACTTTTTACTAATGACTAACAAATGAACCATTCATTGCACGACTATATAATGATTACGTGGTGGTTCTTTATTGACTGGTTCATTGTTCATTGTTACATGCCACCAAAATTACTAAAGCGTTTGTATTTAAAAATATCTAATATTAATTATGCTACCTGATGTCTTTAATATTTACCGGGCTCAATAGGTCCGTGGTAATTAATGACTACTAAAATTACTGAAGTAATCGCTTTAATAATACCTGATTATCAAACTTGTAGCAGAGAATATTGCAACCGTTAATAAGGTAGATATTAATTAATCGCCAAGTATTTTGCTTAGTGATACTTTATTAATAGTAATAATAAGACTTTGTAAAACACATTGACATCAACAACCAAGAATCAAGATAATATTAAAGTTCAAAAAAGCTTAATACATACATAATAATGACTGACTATCTAGTTATTAAGTTTTGCTTTTAATAGTACTTAATAACAATGCTGATACTTGGCATTATTTCATATTTAAAATGGTGAACCATTAGTGGCATTGCTTATTATATTATTAATGATTATATATTACATTATTAATCATTATATATTAATATAGCACACCACTAGTTATTATATCATATAAGTATTATTAACTTATTGTATGATTAATTATATGGTAGTTACTAATTAATTGGTTAATGGTTACATGCTACCAAAATTACTAAAGTGTCTGTATTAAAAAATACCCAACAAGGGCAACAAAAGGGGGAAATAAAGTGAATAACAAATCATTTAATAAAAAACCTAATATCAATTATGCGAACACCAGATAACATTTACAATCTTTCATGAGTGCGCAGTACTTGATTACTTAAATTACTAAGGGGTCTGCATTCATAATATTATTCATAATAACAGTACTAATACCTGATAATATTTAATATTTAAAAATGCTTTTCTTTGGGTACACAATAACTAATCACTCCCTAAATTACTCAGGCGTTGACTTTAATAAAACTCTGTAATGATGTGAATACTCGATGACATTGGACATTTACAAATGCTTAACAAGTATCTAATAATTAAGTGCAAACTAAATTATTGTACTGGTATGTGATTAGAAGCAGAGAGAAATTGAGAGGGAAGGGGAGACAGAGAGACAGAGAGACAGAGAGACCCCTGCGGCCCTGCTCCACCACTCGTGAAGCTTCCCCCCTGCAGGTGGGGACCAGGGGCTTGAACCCGGGTCCTTGTGCCTGGGAACAGGTGCACTCAGCCAGGTGAGCTCCCCACCTGGCCCCTTCTATCCTATTCTAGACTGTTCACCTGATTCTAGTCCATTCTAGCAGATTCTATTCTAGTTTATTCTATTCTAGTTTATTCTATTCTAGTTTATTCTATTCTAGTTTATTCTATTCTATTCTATTCTATCTTAGTCTACTCTATTCTATCATATTCTATTATATTCCATTCTATTCTGTTCTGTTCTATTCTTCTATTCTATTCATCCTATTCTACTCTATTCTATCATATTCTATTCTATTCTATCTTATCCTATCCTACCCTGCCCTGCCCTACCCTACCCTACTCTACTCTATTCTATTCTATTCTATTCTATTCTATTCTATCTTATTCTACTCTGTTGTATCATATTCTATTCTATTCTGTTCTGTTCTATTCTATTCTATTCTATCCTATTCTACTCTATTCTATCATATTCTATTCTATTCTATCCTATCCTACCCTACCCTATTCTATTCTATTCTATCCTATCCTACCCTACCCTATTCTATTCTATTCTATTCTATTCCATTCTAGCATATTCTATTCTATTCTGTTCTGTTCTGTTCCGTTCCGTTCCGTTCCGTTCCATTCTATTCTATTCTATCATATTCTATTCTATCTTATTCTACTCTATTGTATCATATTCTATTCTATTCCATTCTATTCTGTTCTGTTCTTCTATTATATTCTATCCTGTTCTACTCTATTCTATCATATTCTATTCTATTCTATTCTATTCTATTCTATTCTATTCTATCCTATCCTATCCTACCCTACCCTACCCTACCCTACCCTGCTCTATTCTATTCTATTCTATTCTATTCTATTCTATTCTATTCTATTCTATCTTAGTCTACTCTATTCTATTCCATTCTATTCTGTTCTATTATTCTATTCTATTCTATTCTATCCTATTCTACTCTATTCTATCATCTTCTATTCTGTTCTGTTCTATTCTATTCTATCTTAGTCTACTCTAGTCTATCATATTCTATTCTATTCTATTCTATCTTAGTCTACTCTAGTCTATCATATTCTATTCTATTCTATTCTATTCTATCCTACCCTACCCTACCCTACCCTACCCTATTCTATTCTATTCTATTCTATTCCATTCTAGCATATTCTATTCTATTCTATTCTATTCTATTCTATTCTATTCTATTCTATTCTATTTTTTCTAGTCCATCCTATCAGGATGAATTGTCCTTGGAGGAAAGAAGGCTTTCTTCCTTCAAAATTTTGAATAAACACTGCCAAATCCTCTCCAAATTTTAGAATTCCTTCTATGGAGAAATCAGGGCTGTTTTGGGATGATGATGATGATTTATTTCAGAAATGACACTTTGCTTCTCTGCTGCTTCCTTCAGAATCATCTTTATTTATTATTTTATTTTATCAATTTTAACCCTTGCCAGAAAACTTTTTTTTTGCCTTCTCTGTATTTGTGATCAGTTTTAGGAATCACACCTGCATGAATTAATTAGTTGACTATTAGGGCCCCTGAACCCTCTCTATCTCTGTCACCCATAATATTTGTAAGCCCATCCACCTCTAAATTTTAAAATAAAACCCACATATCCCACCACCCAAGGGCAGACATGTCCTTACCATCTCCTCCAATGATCATTAATAATATTAATATTAATATTAATCTCCTTTGGACTTAAGTCAGACATAAGCTGGGATTGGATGCCATCTAGTGGAATCATTTCACATTTTTTTCTTTTCCTTTTTTAAAAAATATTTTATTTATGGATTTTCATAAGATACAGAGAGAGAAATCAGAGCCCTGCTGGTGGTGGAGCTGGGGATTGAACCTGGGGCCCTCAGAGCAGAACCATTATTATTACCTCTCAGAGATTTATATATTTCTTTTTTCCTTAAAAAAAAAAAATTCCAAGGTCTGGGCCATCACCCATGAGCTCCATGTCCCTAAGGATAGAATTCTAATTTTTTTTAAATTAGAGGACAGAAAGAGCAGTATATGTATTATTGATTTAAAAAGAGGATTATTATTCCATTTTGCTATGTGTTAAACAAACAAACAAACAAAAGGCATGGGTTGACCATTCAAGCCAGAGTCACATCTGAATACTGTCATATTAAAAAAAAAAAAAAAAGATATTTATTTTTCCTTAATTAAAAAATAACTTTTTGGGACTAAGGTATCTTTTTTATGAAATGCCCAGAATAGGTCAGTAATTAAAAAAGAAAAAAGGAAGGAAGAAATAATAATAATAATAATAATAAAGAGAAACAGACACTGTGAGGCAATGGTAGGAAGGAAGGAAGGAAGGAAGGGAGGGATAGGAAGAGAGAAAGAAAGAGAAAGAAAGAAAGGAATAAGGAGAAAGAAATAAAGAGGAAGAGAGAAAGAAAGAATGAAAGAATGAAAGAATGAAAAAAAAGAGTAATAGTAGTTAAAGGCAGACGCTACAATGTGGAACTATAATGTCAGGAGGGAGAGAGAGAGCACGCATGATGAGTAAGGACAGACAGACACTGGGTCCTGTGTCCAAAACCCACAGTCCAGAAGTCCAGGTGTCCAGAGATCCAGGTGTCCAGAGGTCCAGGAGTCCAGGTGTCCAGGTGTCCATGAGTCCAGAAATCCAGGTGTCCAGATGTCCAGAAATCCAGGTGTCTAGGTGTCCAGGCATCAGGTGTCCAGGTGTCTAGGCGTCCAGGTGTCCAGGCGTCCAGGTGTCCATGAGTGCCAGTGTCCAGGAGTTCAGGAGTCCAGGTGCTCAGGTGTCCAGAAGTCTAGGAGTCCAGGTGTCCAGGAGTCCGAAGTCCAAGTGTCCAGAAGTCCAGGAGTCCAGGCATCCAGGCATCCATGAGTCCAGGTGTCCAGGTATCCAGGTGTCTAGAAGTCCTGGTGTCCAGATGTCCAGGTGTCCAGGAGTCCAGGCATCCAGGCGTCCAGGTGTCCAGGCATCCAGGTGTCCAGCTGTCCAGGCGTCCAGGTGTCCATGAGTCCAGGTGTCCAGGAGTCCAGGCATCCAGGCGCCCAGGTGTCCAGGAGTCCAGGTGTCCAGGCGTCCAGGTGTCCAGGAGTCCAGGCATCCAGGCGTCCAGGTGTCCAGGCATCCAGGTGTCCAGGAGTCCAGCTGTCCAGGCGTCCAGGCGTCCAGGTGTCCAGGCATCCAGGTGTCCAGGAGTCCAGCTGTCCAGGCGTCCAGGTGTCCAGGCATCCAGGTGTCCAGGAGTCCAGCTGTCCAGGCGTCCAGGTGTCCATGAGTCCAGGTGTCCAGGAGTCCAGGCATCCAGGCGTCCAGGTGTCCATGAGTCCAGGTGTCCAGGGTGTCCAGGCTTCCAGGTGTCTAGAAGTCCTGGTGTCCAGATGTCCAGGCGTCCGGCAACCAGGTGTCCAGGAATCCAGCTGTCCAGGCGTCCAGGTGTCCATGAGTCCAGGTGTCCAGGAGTCCAGGCATCCAGGCGTCCAGGTGTCCATGAGTCCAGGTGTCCGGGCATCCAGGTGTCCAGGAGTCCAGCTGTCCAGGCGTCCAGGTGTCCAGGCATCCAGGCGTCCAGGTGTCCAGGCGTCCAGGTGTCCAGGAGTTCAGGAGTCCAGGTGCTCAGGTGTCCAGAAGTCTAGGTGTCCAGGTGTTCAGGTGTCCAGGTGTCCATGAGTCCAAGTGTCCAGAAGTCCAGGAGTCCAGGCATCCAGGCATCCAGGTGTCCATGAGTCTAGGTGTCCAGGTATCCAGGTGTCCAGGTTTCCAGGTGTCTAGAAGTCCTCATGTCCAGATGTCCAGGTGTCCAGGTGTCCAGGCATCCAGGTGTCCAGGCGTCCAGGTGTCCAGGAGTCCAGCTGTCCAGGCGTCCAGGTGTCCAGGCATCCAGGTGTCCATGAGTCCAGATGTCCATGAGTCCAGGCATTCAGGCGTCCAGGCGTCCAGGCATCCAGGCGTCCAGGTGTCCAGGCATCCAGGTGTCCAGGTGTCCAGAGGTGTCCAGGCGTCCAGGTATCCAGGAGTCCAGGCATCCAGGCGTCCAGGTGTCCATGAGTCCAGGTGTCCAGGTATCCAGGCGTCCAGGAGTCCAGCTGTCCAGGCGTCCAGGTAGGTGTCCAGGCGTCTAGGTGTCCAGGCATCCAGGCGTCCAGGTGTCCAGGAGTTCATGAGTCCAGGTGCTCAAGTGTCCAGAAGTCTAGGTGTCCAGGTGTCCATGAGTCCAGGTGTCCAGGCGTCCAGGTGTCCAGGAGTCCATGAGTCCAGAAGTCCAGGAGTCCAGGCAGCGTCCAGGTGTCCAGGTGTCCAGGCGTCCAGGTGTCCAGGCATCCAGGCGTCCAGGAGTTCATGAGTCCAGGTGCTCAGGTGTCCAGAAGTCTAGGTGTCCAGGTGTTCAGGTGTCCAGGAGCCAGGTGTCCAGAAGTCCAGGAGTCCAGGTGTCCAGGAGTCCGAAGTCCAAATGTCCAGAAGTCCAGGAGTCCAGGAGTCCAGGCATCCAGGCGTCCAGGTGTCCAGGTGTCCAGGTGTCCAGGCGTCCAGGTGTCCAGGAGTTCAGGAGTCCAGGTGCTCAGGTGTCCAGAAGGCTAGGTGTCCAAATGTCCAGGAGTCCAGGCATTCAGGAGTCCAGGCGTCCAGGTGTCCATGAGTCCAGAAGTCCAAGTGTCCAGAAATCCAGATGTCCAGGTATCCAGGTGTCCAGGCTTCCAGGTGTCTAGAAGTCCAGGTGCCCAGGAGTCCAGGTGCCCAGAAGTCCAGGTGTTCACGAGTCCAGAAGTAAAGGTATCCAGGTGTCCAGGTATCCAAGTGTCCAGATGTCCAGCCGTCCAGATGCCCAGGTGTCCAGAAGTCGATGTATCAATCAATCATAGCTTCCCAAACAATCATTTTGCAATAAACATATATATATATATTTTTTTTTTTTTCTTTGCAAAAACATTGCTGGTTCTGGGCAAAGAAAAAGAGAAGAAAAAAAAAAAAGAAACCCTTTTCTACTCTGGGAATTGCAAGCCAAAAAGGATGCTTGAAATTGGAGGGGGTTCAGGAACGTTAACAAAATCACACATTTCCCCCCACTTCAAAAAACAGAAAAAACACCTGCTGTGAAATTTTACAGAAAAAAATAATAAAATACTAATAATTTGATTCGAGAGATGATTGCAATCCTGAATTTTTTTTTTTTTTTTGGCTTTGCTCCCTCTGAATCCTGGAGGGGAAAACATTGTTCTCCCTTTTTTTCCACCCAAAAAATTGCCTTTGCTTTTTTATTGGGTGGGGTCCCTGTATTCTAATTTTCTTATGCAATAATGTCGCATTTCAAAGCCTTGGGAAATTGTCTTCCAATATCCCAAAAAAAAAAAATATATATATATATATATATATATATATATATATATATATATATATATATATATATATCTGTGTCTGTCCGCTTCTTAGAATCTGTCCACCTGCCAGGCAACAGTCTGGCCCTTGCATGCATAATTTGCAAACCAAGCTAATGATCAAATTTTTGCTTACACTTGAAAAAAAAAAAGAAGCTATTTGTCAAAATTTTTGCATGCTTAATTTCCATTTTTGCACCCATATAACTTGCAAACCAAGCTAATTGTCAAATCTTTGCATGCATAACTTGTAAATAGAACTTGTAATTGTCTATTTTTTTGCATGCAAAACGTGCAACCCAAACTAATTGGTCCATTTTTGCATGCATGATAGGCAAACCAAGCTAACTGTTCATTTTTTGCATATAAATAACTTGCAAACCAAGCTCATTGTCAATTTTTGCATGCATAATTTGGAAACCAAGCTAACTGGTCATTTTTTGTCTATATATAACTGCAAACCAAGCTAACTGTTAATTTTTCAAATATATAATTTGCAAACCAAGCGAATTGTCAAAGCTTTTCATATACAACTTGCAAAAAAAAAAAAAAAAAGCTGTTTGTCACATTTCTGCGTGTATAATTTGCAAACCAAGCAAATGGTCATTTTTGCATATATATATAACTTGAAAACCAAACTAGTCAAATTTTGCATGCATAACTTTTAAATCGAGCTAATTGATCCATTTTTGCATGCATAATTTGCAAACCAAGCTAATTGCCAAATCTTTGCATATACAACTTGCAAAAAGAAAAGCAATTTGGAGGGCTGGGCATAAGCGCAGTGCGTTGAACACACATGGTGCAAAGCGCAAGGACCGGCATAAGGATCCTGGTTCGAGCCCCCGGCTCCCCACCTGCAGGGGAGTCACTTCACAGGTGGTGAAGCAGGTCTGCAGGTGTCTGTCTTTCTCTCCCCCTCTCTGTCTTCCTCTCCTCTCTCCATTTCTCTCTGTCCTGTCCAACAACAATAACAAGGGCAACAAAGGGGGGGGAAGCCTCCAAGAGCAGTGAATTAGTAGTGCAGGCATCCAGCCCCAACAATAGCCCTGAAGATAAAAATAAATAAATACATACATGAATAAATAAGCTATTTGTCAAATTTTTGCATGCATAATTTGCAAACCAAGCTAATTCTTATTTTTGCATCTATATAACTTGCAAACCAAGCTCATTGTCAAATGTTTGCATGCATGACTTGTAAATAGAGCTAATTATCAATTTTTTGCATGCAAAACTTGCAAACCAAGCTAATTGTCAGTTTTCTCATGCATAATTTGCAAACCAAGCTAACTGTCAAATCCACGCATATACAATTTGCAAAAAAAAAGCTGTCAAATTTTTGCATGCCCCATATGCAAACCAAGCTAGCTGTACATTTTTGCTTATATATAATTGCATATACACATATATATATGATGTGCAAACCAACCTAATTATCAAAATTTTCATGCAAAACTTGCAGACCAAGCTAATTGCCAGTTTCTGCATGCATAACTTGCAGACCAAGCTAATTGTCAAATCTTTGCATATACATTTTGCAAAAACAAATATGTTTGTCAAATTTTTGCCCCATATGCAAACCAAGCTAGCTGTACATATTTGCTTATATATAACTGCATCTATATATAATGTGCAAACCAAGCTAATTGTCAAATTTCTGCATGCATAACTTGTAAACAGAGCTAGTTGTCAAATTTTTGCATGCAAAACTTGCAAACCAAGCTAGGTGTCAATTTTTTGCATATATAACTTGCAAACTAAGCTACTTGTCAATTTTTTGCATGCATAATTTGCAAACCAAGCGGTCAGTTTTTGCATGCACAGCTTGCAAACCAAGCTAATTGACCTTTTTTGCATTCATAACTCGCAAACCTAGCTAATTGACCTTCTACTTTTTTTTTACATTCAGAAAAATGCATAGTTTTTAAAAGAAAAAAGCACATTTTAAAAGGAACTCTGGTGGTGGAAACGGAGTGGAATTAGAGCTCTGTGATATCATCATTTTGGTAAATCAATATTCAATCAATAATATAAAAATAAAAATAAAGAAAAGCATTTTTTTTGGCCAGGCTGCAGGCTTCTCCTGACTATCTCTATATTGAAATACGATTTCTTCTTGGCAAGAAGAAAAACCTTGAGTTGTAGACTCTGTCTTCATGGAGAAATATTTTCCATCTATTTTGCTTTTAGATATTTATTTACTTTATTTTTTTTCTGGCTCCAACAGAAGGAGGCTTGCATCTGTATTATGGGTCTACTACAGTTATTTGCAAACTAATATATATAATTTTTTTTTTCTAAAATATTTTGCAAGGCATTGAGAAGGAAGAGAGAAAAAATTCACCCAAAGCTATGGCATGCTGTGTGCATATATGTGTGTGAGGTTCTGGGCTGGTTTACAAAAACAAAATTGAAAGGAATGATAAAGGGGCCTGGGGAGATGGCACACAGACTCTCCTGCCTGAGGCTCTGAGGCCCCAGGTTCCATCCCCAGCACCACCAGCAGCCAGGGCTCAGCAGGGCTCTGGGAAATAATAATAATAATAATAATAATAATGGTTCTGCACACAGACTCTCCTGCCTGAGGCTCTGAGGCTCCAGGTTCCATCCCCAGCACCACCAGCAGCCAGGGCTCAGCAGGGCTCTGGGAAATAATTAATAATAATAATAATAATAATAATAATAATAATAATAATAATAATAATAATAATGGTTCTGCACACAGACTTTCCTGCCTGAGGCTCTGAGGCTCCAGGTTCCATCCCCAGCACCACCAGCAGCCAGGGCTCAGCAGGGCTCTGGGAAATAATTAATAATAATAATAATAATAATAATAATAATAATAATAATGGTTCTGCACACAGACTCTCCTGCCTGAGGCTCTGAGACCCCAGGTTCCATCCCCAGCACCACCAGCAGCCAGGGCTCAGCAGGGCTCTGGGAAATAATAATAATAATAATAATGGTTCTGCACACAGACTCTCCTGCCTGAGGCTCTGAGGCCCCAGGTTCCATCCCCAGCACCACCAGCAGCCAGGGCTCAGCAGGACTCTGGGAAATAAGAATAATAATAGTAATAATAATGGTTCTGCACACAGACTCTCCTGCCTGAGGCTCTGAGGCTCCAGGTTCCATCCCCAGCACCACCAGCAGCCAGAGCTCAGCAGGGCTCTGGGAAATAATAATAATAATAATAATAATAATAATAATAATAATAATGATAATAATAATAATTGTTCTGCACACAGACTCTCCTGCCTGAGGCTCTGAGGCCCCAGGTTCCATCCCCAGCACCACCAGCAGCCAGGGCTCAGCAGGGCTCTGGAGAAAAAGAATAAAAAATAAAGTGAAAATAAAGAATGTAAAACACTGTCTGACCTTATTCCCACCTGCATGTCTCCAAGGCTGTTTCCTCTCCTTTTTCTAACCTGACTGAATGGACTTGATAAAATCTCTCTCTCTTTTTGAGAAATGGAGACCCCTGCATTGCTGCTCCACCGCTCAGGAAGCTTCCCCCCTGCAGGTGGGGACCAGGGGCTTGAACCTGGGTCCTTGTGCCTGGGAACAGGTGCCCTCAGCCAGGTGAGCCCCCACCTGGCCCCTTCTATCCTATTCTAGACTGTTCACCTGACTCTATTCTATTCTATTCTATTCTATTCTATTCTATTCTATTCTATTCTATTCTATTCTATTCTATTCTATTCTATCCTATCCTATCCTATCCTATTCTATCAGATTCTACTCTATTCTATCATATTCTATTCTATTCTATTCTATTCATTCTATTCTATCAGATTCTAATTCTATTCTGTTCTGTTCTATTCTATTCTAGCATATTCTATTCTATTACTTTTATTCTATCTATTCTATTCTATCCTATTCATTCTATTCTACCAGATTCTATTCTGTTCTGTTCTGTTCTGTTCTATTCTATCCTATCATATTCTATCCTATCCTATCCTATCCTATCCTATCCAATTCTATTCTATCATATTCTATTCTATTCTATTCTATTCTATTCTATTCTATTCTATTCTATTCTATTCTATTCTATTCTATTCTATTCTGTTCTATTCATTCCATCCCATCCCATCCCATCCCATCCCATCCCATCCCATCCTATTCTATCACATTCTATTCTATTCTATTCTATTCTATTCTATTCTATTCTATTCTATTCTATTCTATTCTATTCTATTCTATTCTATTCTATTCTATTCCATTCCATTCCATTCCATTCCATTCCATTCCATTCCATTCCATTCCATTCCATTCCATTCCATTCCATTCCATTCCATTCTATCAGATTCTATTCTATTCTATTTATTCTAATCCTAGCATATTCTATTCTATTCTTTTATTCTATTCTAATTCTATTCTAATTCTTTCTATTCTATTCTATTCTATTCTATTCTATTCTATTCTATTCTATATATTCTATTCTATTGAAGAGAGACCCCTGCAGCCCTGCTCCACCACTCATGAAGCTTCCCCCCTGCAGGTGGGGACCAGGGGCTTGAACCCGGGTCCTTGTGCCTGGGAACAGGTGCCCTCAGCCAGGTGAACCCCCACCTGGCCACAGGGCTGGGCTCTGGGTGCCTCTCTTGCAAACACCTGGGGTAACAAAAGTGCAGGGACAGGTGACCCTGGATTCTCTCCTTCTGAATCACTCCAGGATTCTCTCAGCCTGGGGGCAAGGGGAGAGGACACAATTTTATCCTTAAACAGACAAAGCAAGAATGTGGAGAATTGATCGTTCTTTCTGGGGTCGAAGTCCCGATTGCAAAAGGACAAGGAAAATAAATAGGAACAAACAAAAGAGTTTTTTTTTTTCCTCTGTAAACTCCAGGAGGAGACTTTTATTTAAAGAGAAAAAAAAATCTTAAGAAATAATTTTATTTCACCATATTTTAAATGATCTCATCTAAAATCATTCACATTTTTATTTGAAAATATCAGCTGTGGCTGCTGGTGGTGCTGGGGATGGAACCTGGGGTCTCAGAGCCTCAGGCAAGAGAGTCTGTTTCCAGAATTATTATTATTATTATTATTAATATTGTTTTGCTCAGAGCCCTGCTGAGCCCTGGCAGCTGGTGGTGCTGGGGATGGAACCTGGGGCTTCAGAGCCTCAGGCAGGAGAGTCTGTGTGCAGAACCATTATTATTATTATTATTATTATTATTAATTATTTTAATACCTGGGACCTCAGAGTCTCAGGCAGGAAAGTTTGCAGAACCATTATTATTATTTATTATTATACCTGGGGCCTCAGAGCCTCAGGCAGGAAAGTCTGTTTGCAGAATAATAATAATAATTATTATTATTTTAATACCTGGGACCTCAGAGCCTCAGACAGGAAAGTCTGTTTGCAGAACCATTATTATTATTACTATTACTATTATTATTATCATTATTATTATTTTAATACCTGCAACCTCAGAGCCTCAGGCAGGAGAGTCTTTTTAGCAGAAGTGTAAGAATTCAAAGATCTAGATCATACTGACCTCGCCATTGTCTGCATGATAATTCTTCTAGATCTGAGCATTTAAGATCCCGAGAATGTTAATTTTTTTATGAGCAAGGTTTAAGGTTCGATCACTAATGTGTTTTTTTTTTTTTTGCCAAGTTTTGCCACATTAATTTTTTTCCGCCTCCTTTAAATGTTTTATTAATGATTTAAAAATGTTAAAGACTCCAAGATCACAGGGGGGGGGAGAACAATTCCATATTATTCCCACCCCTCAAGTTCCGTGGAATTATAATTAGAATTTTAATTAAAAGAAGAATTTAAATGGTTCACCTTGCAATTTGTTTAGACGTAAGAACTCAAGGTGTGTAGATCGTTGACTTGTCTGTGTACAAGAATTCAAGTGGTCCATATTGAATATATATATATTATATATAAAATATTGACTTGTTTGTATATAAAGGATGAAGCCATATATCTTATAATTTATCTAGATGCAAATATTTACATATATTAATGTACTTATAGACAAGAATTTAAGTTATATATCATTATGTATATATTTATAATATTAACTTGCTTATGTCCAAAAACTCAAGTTGAGTATAATTTATCTAGATGTAAGAGTTTAAGATTATCGATTGATTGATTGATTGATTACGAAGTCGTTTATGGCCAAGAATTCAAGTTATAAATCTTATAATTTATCCAGATGTAAGAACTCAGGATTTATCCAACACTGACCTTTGTGAACAAGAATTCAAATGGCCCACCTCATAATTTGACTCGATATAAGAACTTAATATATATATTATATGATATTAATTAGTTTCTGTACAAGAATTAAAATCGTATTCCTTGCAATTTATTTAGATGTTCAAGGTGTAACTATTGTTGACTTGTTTGTGAACAAGAATTCAAGTGGCCACATTGTAATTTGTGTAGATGTCAGATTTCAAGGCAGATATATATATATATAATATCAATAGTATATTTATAAGATATAAAATATTAACTGGTTTATGTACCAGGATTGGAAGTTGTTAATTCTTATAATTTTTCCAGATGTTAAGAATTCAAGATTCAGCGGACGTCAACTCGTCTGACTGAAAGAATTGGAGTCATAAGATTCATAATTCAGAAAACCCCACCTGCATTCTCCGTGCAGCTGATGACACAGAAAAGTTAATTATCCTCTTTTGTACCTGTCCAGCTACCTAGCTATTTGCATAGCAGACAGGTGAGGTGCTTAGTACTGAGTCATCCTTTGGGGAGCCCAGGTAAAGGACTCACCTGTGCATTCAGTCCCATGGGGAAGGTGGAATCCTTAGTTTGGAATTTCACGCAGGGTGACATGAGTTGATAACACCATTGATTTTAAAATAAGAATACTTATTTTATACAGGCTATATTTGTAATTATAATTACACAGGACAAATTCTGTGTAATATATATATATACTATGTAGCATATATATTATATAATATATTACATGTAAATACAGATATATAATATAGATATATATAGATAGATATATAATACTTTGTCCTAGAAGTTTACACGTGTGTAGTTTGGAATTCTTACATCTGAGTAAATCATGAGATACACGGCTTGAATTCTTGGCCGGAAACAAGTTACTATTATAATATCTATTTATCTTGAACTCCGACATCTAGATAAATTGTAAGATATACAACTTGAATTCTTGGACATAAGTTAATAAATGTATTTTTTATATATATTATGATAAATTAACAGACACAAATATAAATCTTGAATTCTTACGTCTAAATACATTGCAAGATTTGCTGCTTAAATTATTGGACAGCAACAAGTTTATATATATATATATTTATTTATTTATATATATTATGACAAGTTAACACACACACACATATATATATATATCTTGAATTCTGACGTCTAGATAAATTATAAGATAAACAATTTGAATCCTAGGCCAAAACCAAGATAAAATTCTATATACCTTGAACTCTGACGTCTAGATGAATGATAAAATACACTAATTCTTGGACATAAACAAGTTAATATATATATTTTATATATTACAATAAGTTAACACCCATATATATATATATAGATATAGATATAGATATAGATATATAGATAGATATAGCTGGAATTTTGACAACTAAGTAAATTATTAAAAAAACACAACTTAAATTCTTGGATATAAATAAGTAAGTATATGTATATTTTTTATATGTTATAACAAGTTAACACACCTGTATATCTTGAACTCTGACATCTAGATAAATTATAAGAGAAACAACTTGAATTCTTGACCCAAAAGAAATTAATATTATTTCTATCTTGAACTCTGACATGTAGATAAAATTATAATATACGCAACCTGAATTCTTGGACATAAACAAGTTAATTTATATTATATATTATATTATATTATATTGTATTATATTAATCATATATACATACATAATACAATATAATATAATATACAATACAGTATTGTATTACATTACATTATATTATATATTATAAGAAGTTAACACACACATATATATGTATATATCTTGAATTATTCCATCTAGACAAGTCACAATGCATGCAACTTGAATTCAAAAATCAGTGCAAAAATGAGATTTTATATCTGTACAAAATAGCGTCACATCTCTGATCTATCTAATTTATAATGTCTGTAATTTTAATTCTTATCCATTAGAATTTGGCCTGAATTTTCACACCTAGAGAAAAAAAAAATAAAGTTTTAATCCTTGGACACACACACACAAAAGCAAATATTTGATTTCTTTCTTTCTTAGGTATCCTATTTCTTCTATATCAATAGTTAATATATATGAAGATAAATATCTTAAATTCTTACATCTGGATAAACTTATAAAGTGCACAACTTTGTATCTTTTTATGTAAGTAAGAAACATAGATTTTTAATTCTCACACATAGAGAAATTCTAAGATATCAACCCTTGTACACCAACCATATATTATTTTGAATTTTTACACGTAGATAAATTATAATTTATCCCATTCCAAGCTTTATACTTGAATAAATTAATATTACATATATCTATATATCTTGAATTCTTACACCTAGAGAAATAATATACAAAAATCAAAATTTTGCACATAAAAAGTTAAAACTATATATATGTATATCTTGAATTCTTACTTGACTGATTGATTTATTGATTGATTGATTAAATAAGTGAATTAGGCAGAACCCTGACTTGAGGGGGAGCCGGGGCTGGAACCCGGGGCCTCTGGAGGTTCAGGCTGAATGTCTTGGGCTCTGACAGCTGAGTGGTCTCCCCTGATCATCCCATGGGATTTTACTGATTATTGATTATTGATTAATTTGAATGAGGGAGCCCTGGAGCCCGGGGCCACTGGGGGCTCAGGCTGTGTGTCCTGGGCTCTGAGCCTCCACAGCACCCAAAGCTGGAGGCAGGCCTTGCACCCTTGGGTGCCAGAGGCCAGTCCACCCCTCCCCGGGGGGCCTTGACCTGTGGCATTGGGTCAAAGCCTTGGGATGTTCCAGTCCCCGGGGTGTGGGGTCGGCACCCACTGGGTGTGTCCAGCACCCTGCACAGCTGGCTGGGCGGGATTTGCAGGAAAGGGGTGGGTGGGTGTCTGGGTGGGTGACTGGGTGGGTGTCTGGGTGACTGATGGGTGTCTGGCGGGTGTCTAGGTGGGTGACTGGGTGTCTGGGTGTCTGGCGGGTGTCTGGGTGGGTGACTGGGTGTCTGGGTGTCTGGTGGGTGTCTGGGTGAGTGACTGGGTGTCTGGGTGTCTGGCGGGTGTCTGGGTGGGTGACTGGGTGACTGGTGGGTGTCTGGATGGTTGACTGGTGGGTGTCTGGGTGTCTGGTGGGTGACTGGGTGTCTGGGAGTCTGGTGGGTGACTGGGTGTCTGACTAGGTATCTGGGTGTCTGGGTGGGTGTCTGGGTGGGTATCTGGGTGTCTGGTTGGTAACTGGATGTCTGGGTGGGTGATTGGGTTTCTGGGTGGGTGTCTGGGTGTCTGGCGGGTGTCTGGGTGGGTGACTGGATGTCTGGGTGGGTGTCTGGGTGTCTGGTGGGTGGGTGGGTGACTGGGTGAGTGACTGGGTGTCTGGTGGGTGTCTGGCGGGTGTCTGGGTGTCTGGGTGGGTGACTGGGTGTCTGGTGGGTAACTGGGTGTCTGGTGGGTGTCTGGGTGGGTGTCTGGGTGGGTGTCTGGGTGTCTGAGTGCGTGACTGAGTGTCTGGGTATCTGGGTGGGTGTCTGGGTGGGTGACTGGTGGGTGTCTGGGTGGTTGACTGGTGGGTGTCTGGGTGTCTGGTGGGTGACTGGGTGTCTGGGAGTCTGGTGGGTGACTGGGTGTCTGGGTGGGTGACTGGGTGTCTGGGTGTCTGACTAGGTATCTGGGTGTCTGGGTGGGTGTCTGGGTGGGTATCTGGGTGTCTGGTTGGTAACTGGATGTCTGGGTGGGTGATTGGGTTTCTGGGTGGGTGTCTGGGTGTCTGGCGGGTGTCTGGGTGGGTGACTGGATGTCTGGGTGGGTGTCTGGGTGTCTGGTGGGTGGGTGGGTGACTGGGTGAGTGACTGGGTGTCTGGTGGGTGTCTGGCGGGTGTCTGGGTGTCTGGGTGGGTGACTGGGTGTCTGGTGGGTAACTGGGTGTCTGGTGGGTGTCTGGGTGGGTGTCTGGGTGTCTGAGTGCGTGACTGAGTGTCTGGGTATCTGGGTGGGTGTCTGGGTGGGTGACTGGTGGGTGTCTGGGTGGTTGACTGGTGGGTGTCTGGGTGTCTGGTGGGTGACTGGGTGTCTGGGAGTCTGGTGGGTGACTGGGTGTCTGGGTGGGTGACTGGGTGTCTGGGTGTCTGACTAGGTATCTGGGTGTCTGGGTGGGTGTCTGGGTGGGTATCTGGGTGTCTGGTTGGTAACTGGATGTCTGGGTGGGTGATTGGGTTTCTGGGTGGGTGTCTGGGTGTCTGGCGGGTGTCTGGGTGGGTGACTGGATGTCTGGGTGGGTGTCTGGGTGTCTGGTGGGTGGGTGGGTGACTGGGTGTCTGGGTGTCTGGCGGGTATCTGGGTGGGTGACTGGGTGTCTGGGTGTCTGGCGGGTGTCTGGGTGGGTGACTGGGTGTCTGGGTGGGTGACTAGGTATCTGGGTGTCTGGGTGACTGGATGTCTGGGTGGGTGACTGGATGTCTGGGTGGGTGACTGGGTGTCTGGTGGGTAACTGGGTGTCTGGTGGGTGTCTGGGTGGGTGTCTGAGTGGGTGACTGAGTGTCTGGGTATCTGGGTGGGTGTCTGGGTGTCTGGATGTCTGGTGGGTGACTGGGTGTCTGGGTGACTGGGTGTCTGGTAGGTGACTGGGTGTCTGGGTATCTGGTGGGTGTCTGGGTGTCTGGGTGGGTGTCTGGTGGGTGTCTGGGTGGGTGACTGGGTGACTGGTGGGTGTCTGGTGGGTATCTGGGTGGGTGTCTGGGTGTCTAGGTGGGTGTCTGAGTAGGTGACTGAGTGTCTGGGTATCTGGGTGGGTATCTGGGTGGGTGTCTGGGTGTCTAGGTGGGTGTCTGAGTGGGTGACTGAGTGTCTGGGTATCTGGGTGGGTGTCTGGTGGGTGTCTGGGTGGGTGACTGGGTGACTGGTGGGTGTCTGGGTGTCTGGTGGGTGACTGGGTGTCTGGGTGGGTGACTAGGTATCTGGGTGTCTGGTTGGTAACTGGGTGTCTGGGTGGGTGACTGGGTGTCTGGTGGGTGACTGAGTGTCTGGGTGGGTGACTAGGTATCTGGGTGTCTGGGTGGGTATCTGGGTGGGTGTCTGGCAGGTGTCTGGGTGTCTGGTGGGTGTCTGGGTGGGTGACTGGGTGACTGGTGGGTGTCTGGTGGGTATCTGGGTGGGTGGGTGGGTGTCTGGGTGTCTGGTGGGTGTCTGGGTGTCTGGGTGGGTGACTGGGTGACTGGTGGGTGTCTGGGTGTCTGGGTGGGTGACTGGGTGACTGGTGGGTATCTGGGTGTCTGGGTGGGTGACTAGGTATCTGGGTGTCTGGTTGGTAACTGGGTGTCTGGGTGTCTGGGTGGTGACTGGGTGTCTGGATGTCTGGTGGGTGACTGAGTGTCTGGGTGAGTGTCTGGGTGTCTGGTGGGTGTCTGGGTGTCTGGTGGGTGTCTGGGTGTCTGGGTGGGTGACTGGGTGACTGGTGGGTGTCTGGTGGGTATCTGGGTGGGTGACTGGTGGGTGTCTGGGTTTCTGGGTGGGTGACTGGGTGACTGGTGGGTGTCTGGGTGGGTGACTGGGTGACTGGTGGGTGTCTGGGTGGGTGACTAGGTATCTGGGTGTCTGGGTGTCTGGGTGGTGACTGGGTGTCTGGTGGGTGTCTGGGTGGGTGACTGGGTGACTGGTGGGTGTCTGGTGGGTATCTGGGTGGGTGTCTGGGTGTCTGAGTGGGTGACTGAGTGTCTGGGTGTCTGGTGGGTGTCTGGGTGGGTGTCTGGGTGTCTAGTGGGTGACTGGGTGTCTGAGTGGGAGGCAGGGTGGGAGGCAGGGTGTCTGGGTGAATGTCTGGGTGGGTGACTGGGTGGGTGGGCGACAGGGTGGGCAGGGTCCGAGCTCCTTGGGTGTCAGCTAAAGCTGCCCCGTCCTCCCACCCAAGGGGTGAAGGTGTCACTGCCCTCTGCACCCTTGGGTGCCCGGGCCCAGGGGCATGGAGATGCTCACCCTGGGTGCAGGGGCAATGCAGAAACCCCTGGTTCCAGGGGATCAGCCCCCTTCCTTCCTCCCTTTTTTTCTTTTCTTTCTTTCTTTCTTTCTTTCTTTCTTTCTTTCTTTCTTTCTTTCTTTCTTTCTTTCTTTCTTTCTTTCTTTCCTCTATGCAAAGCAGGCCACCAAACCCAGGCCTTTCCTTTGTTCAAGTCTGTCTTTGAAAATTTAAACTGTCTGCAGCCTGGGACTGAGACGGGCCTGTTGATTTTATTTCATGTTATTTATTTTTTTAATCTTAAAAAGAAAAAAAGTGCTGAGGACATTGTTGATCACTTTCTGGTTATTAAAAAAAAAAACTAATCATTGCAAGCCTGAGTGTTTATTTCTATGGGCAAATTTGTAAATTTGTACATATATTTTGATGCTCTGAAGTGTAAAAAAAAAAAAAAATGTCCCTTTGTTTCACTACAAGAAAGCAAGAAATAAAATAAAAAAGTTCTCTGATTGTTAATTTTTGCAAATTATCTTGCATTTGCAACAACAACAAGACCACCATCCTCCAGTTATTCATCTTTTTGGAAAAATTTTTAAAAATATCAAAAGTTTCTCAGAAAAAAAAAAAATTAAACTGAAATGGGCCTCATGGTGACTTTCAAAAAAGAAGAAAAGGGGGAAAAAGAATTGCTTTGGGGACATGGTGATAACTATCTAATCACCTCAAAAAAAAAAAATCTTTGTACACCAATAACTGTTTGTAGCTACGAACGATTTTTAGAAATGGTCACAGATAGATGAGTGCTTTGAATCTCTTTTAAAGTTCTTTTTTTTTCTAAAAAAAAAAAAAAAAAAAAAAGAGAGGCCTTTCTATATTTTTATTTTTGTAAATTATCTTGCATTTGCAAGCAGAAAAGAATGGACGAAAGAAAGAAAGAAAGAAAGAGAAAGAGAGAGAAAAAAAAAAAAGAGGGGGCCACCACCTTAGGGCTTTGTTCATGTCTGTGTTTGAAATATTAAACTGTTCTGGCCTCGCCATGACCTTTTACTAATGTATTTTTCTCCTCTTGTAAAAAAAAAAAAAAGAAAGAAAAGAAAGAAAAAGAAGAAAAGGAATAAAGATCTCTTTGTCTTTCCCTTTATAACAAGTTCATTTTCCTCCCACTTTCACTTTCGATTTTTTGCAAATCATCTTGTGTAATGCAAGCAAAAAAAATTAAATAAATAAAAATACAAAAAGCCACCCCCCACCTTTATGGGCTTTTAAGAAAAAGCAGAACAAAATCCTTTTAAAAAAAAAAAGTCCTTTTCTTTCCTTTAAAAAAAAAAAAAGCAAAAAGACAAAGTCCTTTTTTTCTTTTAAAAAGTCCTTTTGTGTTTTTTTTAAAAGCTCCTTTTATTTTAAAAAAAAAAGTCATTTTTTAAAAAAGGTTCTTTTTTTCTAAAAATAAAACAAACACTTTTTATTTAAAAAGAAGTCATTAAAAAATACCTTTTTTCTAAAAAAAAAAGTTATTTCCTAAAAAAAAAAAGAAAATCCCCTTTTTTAAGGAAAAAAAAGTAAAATAAATCAACACAAAACAAGAAACACAGTCTTTTCTTCTCTCCTCCTAAAAAAGATTCTTTTTTTTTTTTTTTTAAAAAAAAGGCCTTTTGTTCTTAAAAGAAAAACCTCCTATTAAAAAAAAGTCATTAAAAAAAATCTTTTTTTCTAAAAAAAACCCCTCCTTTTATTAAAAGTCTTTTTTTAAAAAAAAAAGTTCATTTTTCCTAAATAAAAACACCCTCCTTTTATTTTAAAAAAAAATTCCTTTTTTTCTAAAAAAAAAAAAAAATTTTTTTTAATCATTTTTTTCTAAAAAAAAAAAAAAAAAAAGTCCTTTTTTTCTAAAAAAAAAAAAAAAATTAAAAAAATCATTTTTTTCTAAAAAAAAAAAAAAAGAAAAGAAACTCCTTTTCCAAGAGCGGGGAAAAAAAAAAAAAGCCAAATCAATCAACACAAACCAAGAAAAACAATATATATATATATATATATTTTTTTTGGTCTTTTATTTCTCCCCCTAAAAAAGATCTTTAAAAAAATTTTTTTTTGGGGGGGGAGGAGGAGAAATGAAAAACCTTTTTTTTTTTCCTTTCTTTTTTTATTTTTTTATTTTTTAAATGACAATGAAAATCTTGGCGAGGTTTGTTTGCCTTTGAAGAAAGAAGAAGAAGGAAAAGGCCATTTGCAACAACAACAACAACAACAACAACAATAACAACAACAACTCAAAAGAAAGACAGGAAGCCGCTCCCAGTTCCGGCTGCAGGGTGCCCGGGGCGGGCGGAGGCCCATTTATTCCGGGCTTGTTTGTCGGACTTGGCAGCCGCGCCCCATGGGCGCCCATAAGAAGGACCCGCTGGCAGGGTGCCCCCCACCCTTGGGTGCTGCCGGGGGGTGGGGTGTTGCAGGGGCTCCGGCCAGGCCCTGCGGGTGAGAGGAGGGGCTTCAACCGGGTCCGCCCAGGGAAAGGAAGGGAGCTGGGTGCCCGCCCAGCACCTTCCGTCAGCACCCAGCTGCACCCAGCAGCACCCAGCAGCGCCCAGCAGCACCCAGCAGCTGCACCCAGCAGCACCCAGCAGCAGCACCCAGCTGCACCCAGCAGCTGCACCCAGCAGCACCCAGCAGCAGCACCCAACAGCTGCACCCAGCAGCACCCAGCAGCAGCACCCAGCTGCACCCAGCAGCTGCACCAAGTAGCACCCAGCAACACCCAGCAGCAGCACCCGGCTGCACCCAGCAGCACCCAGCAGCAGCACCCAGCAGCTGCATCCAGCAGCACCCAGCAACACCCAGCAGCAGCACCCGGCTGCACCCAGCAGCACCCAGCAGCAGCACCCAGCAGCTGCACCCAGCAGCACCCAGCAGCACACAGCAGCAGCACCCAGCAGCACCCAGCAGCTGCACCCAGCTGCACCCAGCAGCACACAGCAGCAGCACCCAGCAGCACCCAGCAGCGGCACCTAGCAGCAGCACCCAACAGCTGCACCCAGCAGCACCCAGCAGCAGCACCCAGCAGCACCCAGCAGCTGCACCCAACTGCACCCAGCAGCACACAGCAGCAGCACCCAGCAGCAGCCAGCAGCACCCAGCTGCACCCAGCAGCTGCACCCAGCACCCAGCAGCACCCAGCAGCAGCACCCAGCAGCAGCACCCAGCAGCACCCAGCAGCAGCACCCAGCAGCAGCACCCAGCAACACCCAGCTGCACCCAGCAGCACCCAGCAACACCCAGCAGCACCCAGCAGCAGCACCCAGCAGCACCCAGCTGCACCCAGCAGCAGCACCCAGGGGTTGGGGGGGAGGCAAACCCCAGGAATGAATTGCGAGCCCCGCCTCGGGGACCCCGAGTCGCCCCCTCCCGCCCTGGGAGACACCCACACCCAGGACGCCCAAGCCGAGCACCCAAACCCAGCACCCCAGCCCCCCGCCGCCACCCAAAGGGACCCCCACCCATTGCTGCTGCTGCTGCTGCTCCTGCTGCAGTGACCGGGGCGCGCTGCATGGTCCCTCCAGGTTTCCGGGTGCAGGGGGAGCCCCCCCGAGGCTGAACCGGCGGCACCCAGAGCCCATGGACGCCGCCCAAGAGGACCCAAGGGTGCCCCCAGACCCGGGGGGACCCCAAGAGCAAGGGACCCCCGACTCCGGCGCCTCCGGGAGCCCCCCGACCGCGGCTGAGCGACTCCAAGACCTGGAGACACTGGCCACCATCGGTGAGTTACGGGGTAGCACCCAAGGGTGGGGGCAGCACCCAGAGGAGCCGCCCGGCAAGGCCGCGGCGCACAAAGGCCCCACCCTGCGACCCAGATGGCCGCCAACGGGGCCCGGAAACGCAGCCCCGGAATCAGGGCGCCCCAAAAAGGGCAGCCAGCATGGGGAGGGCACCCTGATTCTGGGAGGGGTCACCCAGCCCCACCCAAAGGCTCTCAGGGCACCCTGATTCTGGGAAGGGTCCCCCAGGCCCACCCAAAGGCTCTCAGGGCACCCTGATTCTGGGAAGGGTCCCCCAGGCCCACCCAAAGGCCCTCAGGGCACCCTGATTCTGGGAGGGGTCCCCCAGGCCCACCCAAAGGCCCTCAGGGCACCCTGATTCTGGGAGGGGTCCCCCAGGCCCACCCAAAGGCTCTCAGGGCACCCTGATTCTGAGAAGGGTCCCCCAGGCCCACCCAAAGGCCCTCAGAGCACCCCGATTCTGGGAGGGATCCCCCAGGCTCACCCAAAGGCTCTCAGGGCACCCCGATTCTGGGAGGGGTCCCCCAGGCCCACCCAAAGGCCCTCAGGGCACACTGATTCTGGGAGGGTCCCCAAGGCCCACCCAAAGGCTCTCAGGGCACCCTGATTCTGGGAGGGGTCCCCCAGGCTCACCCAAAGGCCCTCAGGGCACCCTGATTCTGGGAAGGGTCCCCCAGGCCCACCCAAAGGCTCTCAGGGCACCCTGATTCTGGGAGGGGTCCCCCAGCCCCACGCAAAGGCTTTCAGGGCACCCTGATTCTGGGAGGGGTCCCTCAGGCTCACCCAAAGGCTCTCAGGGCACCCTGATTCTGGGAGGGGTCCCCCAGGCCCACCCAAAGGCTCTCAGGGCACCCTGATTCTGGGAGGGGTCCCCCAGCCCCACCCAAAGGCCCTCAGAGCAACCCGATTTTGGGAAGGGTCCCCCAACCCACCCAAAGGCTCTCTGGGCACCCTGATTCTGGGAGGGGTCCCCCAGGCCCACCCAAAGGCTCTCAGAGCACCCTGATTCTGGGAGGGGTCCCCCAGGCCCACCCAAAGGCCCTCAGGGCACCCTGATTCTGGGAGGGGTCCCCCAACCCACGCAAAGGCTCTCAGGGCACCCTGATTCTGGGAGGGGTCCCCCAGGCCCACCCAAAGGCTCTCAGGGCACCCTGATTCTGGGAGGAGTCCCCCAGGCCCACCCAAAGGCTCTCAGGGCACCCTGATTCTGGGAGGGGTCCCCCAGGCCCACCCAAAGGCTCTCAGGGCACCCTGATTCTGGGAGGGGTCCCCCAGGCCCACCCAAAGGCTCTCAGGGCACCCTGATTCTGGGAGGGGTCCCCCAGCCCCACCCAAAGGCCCTCAGGACACCCTGATTCTGGGAAGGGTCCCCAAGGCCTACCCAAAGGCTCTCTGGGCACCCTGATTCTGGGAAGGGTCCCCAAGGCCCACCCAAAGGCCCTCAGGACACCCTGATTCTGGCAAGGGTCCCCAAGGCCCACCCAAAGGCTCTCTGGGCACCCTGATTCTGGGAGGGTCCCCCAGGCCCACCCAAAGGCTCTCTGGGCACCCTGATTCTGGGAGGGGTCCCCCAGGCCCACCCAAAGGCTTTCAGGGCACCCTGATTCTGGGAGGGGTCCCCCAGGCCCACCCAAAGGCTCTCAGGGCACCCTGATCCTGGGAGGGGTCCCCCAGCCCCACTCAAAGGCCCTCAGGGCACCCTGTTTCTGGGAAGGGGTCCCACCTGGACCACCCGAAAGCTCTCAGGGCACCCTGATTCTGATAGGGGTCCCCCAGGCCCACCCAAAGGCCCTCAGGGCACACTGATTCTGGGAGGGGTCCCCCACGCCCACCCAAAGGCTCTCAGGGCACACTGATTCTGGGAGGGGTCCCACCTGGACCACCCGAAAGCTCTCAGGGCACCCTGATTCTGGTAGGGGTCCCCCTCGCCCACCCAAAGGCTCTCAGGGCACACTGATTCTGGGAAGGGTCCCCCAGGCCCACCCAAAGGCTCTCTGGGCACCCTGATTCTGGGAGGGGTCCCCCAGCCCCACCCAAAGGCCCTCAGGGCACCCTGATTCTGGGAGGGTCCCCCAGGCCCACCCAAAGGCTCTCTGGGCACCCTGATTCTGGGAGGGGTCCCCCAGGCCCACCCAAAGCTTTCAGGGCACCCTGATTCTGGGAGGGGTCCCCCAGGCCCACCCAAAGGCTCTCAGGGCACCCTGATCCTGGGAGGGGTCCCCCAGCCCCACTCAAAGGCCCTCAGGACACCCTGATACTGGGAAGGGGTCCCACCTGGACCACCCGAAAGCTCTCAGGGCACCCTGATTCTGGTAGGGGTCCCCCACGCCCACCCAAAGGCTCTCAGGGCACACTGATTCTGGGAAGGGTCCCCCAGGCCCACCCAAAGGCTCTCAGGGCACCCTGATTCTGGGAGGGGTCCCCCAGGCCCACCCAAAGGCTCTCAGGGCACCCTGATTCTGGGAGGGTCCCCCAGGCCCACCCAAAGGCTCTCTGGGCACCCTGATTCTGGGAGGGGTCCCCTAGGCCCACCCAAAGGCTCTCAGGGCACCCTGATTCTGGGAGGGGTCCCCCAGGCCCACCCAAAGGCTTTCAGGGCACCCTGATTCTGGGAGGGGTCCCCCAGGCCCACCCAAAGGCTTTCAGGGCACCCTGATTCTGGGAGGGGTCCCCCAGGCCCACCCAAAGGCTTTCAGGGCACCCTGATCCTGGGAGGGGTCCCCCAGCCCCACTCAAAGGCCCTCAGGGCACCCTGTTTCTGGGAAGGGGTCCCACCTGGACCACCCGAAAGCTCTCAGGGCACCCTGATTCTGGGAGGTGTTCCCCAGGCCCACCCAAAGGCCCTCAGGGCACCCTGATTCTGGGAGGGGTCCCCCGGCCCACCCAAAGGCTCTCAGGGCACCCTGATTCTTGGAGGGGTCCCCCAGTCCCACCCAAAGGCTCTCAGGGCACCCTGATTCTGGGAGGGGTCCCCCAGGCCCACCCAAAGGCCCTCAGGGCACCCTGATTCTGAGAAGGGTCCCCCAGGCCCACCGAAAGGCTCTCAGGGCACCCTGATTCTGGAAGGGGTCCCCCAGGCCCACCCAAAGGCTCTCAGGGCACCCTGATTCTGGGGAGTGTCCCCCTGGCCCACCCAAAGGCTCTCAGGGCACCCCGGTTCTGGGAGGGTTCCCCCAGGCCCAACCAAAGGCCCTCAGGGCACCCTGATTCTGAGAAGGGTCCCCCAGGCCCACCCAAAGGCTCTCAGGGCACCCTGATTCTGGGAGGGGTCCCCCAGTCCCACCCAAAGGCCCTCAGGACACCCTGATTCTGGGAGGGGTCCCCCAGGCTCACCCAAAGGCTCTCAGGGCACACTGATTCTGGGAGGGGTCTCCTAGGCCCACCCAAAATCCCTCAGGGGACCCTAGTTATGGGAGGGGTCCCCCAGGCCCACCGAAAGGCGTTCAAGAGCACCCTGATTCTGGGAGGGGTCTCCTAGGACCACCCAAAATCCCTCTGGGGACCCTAGTTATGGTAGGGGTCCCCCAGGCCCACCCAAAGGCCCTCAGGGCACCCTGATTCTGGGAGGGGTCCATTCTGAGAGGAGTCCATGTATGATGATAAATATATTTAATAGAGGATAAATATATTTAATAGATGAGTGATAAGGGATAGGTGATTGATTGATAGATTAATAATATAATATAAATAATGTAGTATTATTATACATAGGTAATACATAACTATATTACATTAGATACATATATAATTTGTTATTTTTTATTTTATATATGAACATGTTTGAATATAATATAAATAATATTTATTTGATATAATATAATATGATATAATATATAGATAATATAATATACATAGTTTATATTCCTTTACATATATATAATTTATTTTTTATTTTATATGTGAACATATATTCGAATATAGTATAAATATTTATTTGATATGAGTGACATGATAAAATAGATAATATACATAGTTTATATTCCATTACATATATATAATTTGTTATTTTTTATTTTATTGTGAACATATATTAGAATATAGTATAAAATTTATTTGATATGAGTAACATAATATAATATGATATATAGATAATATAATATACATACTTTATATTCTGTTATATATGTATATGATTTGTTATTTTTAATTTTATATATGAACATATATTAGAATATAATATAAATAATATTTATTTGATATGAGTAACATAATAGAATATGATATATAGATAATATAATATACATAGCTTATATTCCATTTGATATATAATTTATGTTTTATTTTATATGTGAACATATATTAGAATATAATATAAATATTTATTTGATATTACTAACAATATATAGATAATATATACATAGTTTGTATTCTATTATACATGTATATGATTAGTTGTTTTTAATTTTATATATGTACATATATTAGAATGTAATAGAAATATTTGTTTGATAAATAATATTTGTTTGATATGAGTAACATAATATAATATGATAGAATATAGGGATAATATAATATACATAGTTTATATTCCATTTGATATATATAATTTGTTATTTTTTATTTTATATGTGAACATATTAGAATATAATATAAATAATATTTATTTGATATGAATGACAGTATAATATGATATAATATAGGGATAATATAATATACATAGTTTATATTCCATTGTATATTTATATAATTTTTAATTTTTATTTTATATATGAACATATATTAGAATATAATATAAATAATGCTTATTTATTTTATATGAATTATATATGACATAATACATAGATAATATAATTACACAGTTCATATCCCATTATATATGTATATAATTTGTTATTTTTTATTTTATATATGAACATCTATTAGAATATAAATAAACAATACTTATATTTATCATATTATATATGTGTGGAAGACATATAAATAAACCTATAATATGTAATAAATGCAATGTTATATATATTATATTATATTATATTATATTATATTATATTATATTATATTATATTATATTATATTATATTATATTATATTTTCAGGAACTGCTGCCCCATATCTAGGAAGTGATTTATTTCTCTGTTTATTTTCAGAATAATCTTGGAGGATTCTTTGTTAGTCTGTTTTTTTATTTGCATAGCTAAGACCTTCTCCGTGAGAGAGAGATATCTATAATTTCTCATATAATATACATTATGATATATATACTAGTAGATATATATATCTGTACATGATAAAGCCACTGTAAGATCTATGATTATATAATAATTCATAAAAAAAAAGATATACATTCAATATATAGTTGATATTTGCGTGGGATGAACTGGGACCCAGCGAATAAGAAATTTTATTTATTTATTGACTTATTAATTTGCAGATCTGGGACCCTTCCCTGTGAGCATATATGTAATATATATGCAGATCGATATTATATATATGTATTTACATGTAATCTTTTTTATATATATTTGTGTGTGTGTGTCAATTATATTTTATTGATTTTCAAAGCAATGACTTCTAAATGAGATTAGACATAAACACATGGACCCTTCTGCATAAAAGATTTTTCTTTTATTTCTTGCTCTGCAGAGATAGGACTTCAGTGCATGGGGTGTAGACAGGCTTGTTCATTTATTATTTTATCTATTATTTATTTATTTGCAGACGCCTGCCCGTGAGACGGCATTTATTACTTTGAGGAGCTGGGACCTCGGGCATGGGAAATTATTGATTTGCCTAGTTATTGATGGGCAGACTTGAGATATTACATTATATTATATTAATTTTTATTATATTTATATTATATTAATTATATCACACATCATATTAATTATATTATGCATTGTATTATATTAATTATATCACTGTTATATTAATTAATGTAATTAATATAATTCTATTCTATTAATTATATTATGCATTGTATTAATTATATATTATATTAATTACATATTATATTAATTATATTATATACCTGGGAACTTATATAATTTTATTACTTATATAATTATTATATTAATTATAACTTATATTAATTACATTATGCATTGTATTAATTATATATTATATTACTTACATATCATTATTTATATTATATTGTATTATATTATATTATATACCTGGGAACTTATATGAATTATATTACTATTATATAAATTACAAATTATATTATATAAATTATATTATATTAATTACATTATGCATTGTATTTATATAATATATAATTAATATAATTATGATATATGATATGATATGATATTACATTATATTAATTATATATCTGGGAACTCCTCCATGGAAGATTTGTGTCTTTATATTTATTTATTTGTGAAACTCAGAGATTATTTGTTTGGTTTGCTGGTTATTTACAGAGAATTACTATTATATTAATTATGAATTATTTTATATTAATTACATTATGTATTGTATTAATTATATATTATATTAATTATATTATATTAATTACATGTTATATCAATTAAATATTATATTATGTTATATTATCTATCTGGGAACTTATATTAATTATATAACCATATTACGATTATATTAATTATACATTCTATTATACTAATTACATTATGCATTGTATTAATTATATATTATATTATATCAATTACACATTATATTATATTAATTATATTATACTATATTATATATCTGGGAACTCCTCCATGGAAGATTTGTGTCTTTGTGTTTATTTATTTGTGAAAGTTACCTTTTTGGTTGGCTGGTTATTTATAGAGAATTACTATTATATTAATTATTAATTATTTTATATTAATTACATTATGCATTGTATTAATTATACATTATATTATATCAATTATATATTATATTATTTACATGTTATATTAATTAAATATTATATTATGTTATATTATCTATCTATATCATATATTATATTATATAATCATATTATGATTATATTAATTATAAATTCTATTATACTAATTAAACATTATGCATTGTATTAATTATATATTATATCAATTGCATATTATATTATATTATATTATATTATATTATATTATATTATATTATATTATATTATATTATATTATATTATATATCTGGGAACTCCTCCATGGAAGATTTGTGTCTTTATATTTATTTATTTGTGAAACTCAGAGATTGTTTGGTTGGCTGGTTATTTATAGAGCAAAGTTACTTACTCCATGTGAGATTATATGCCTATCTGTGTGTTTATATATAAATTTATATAGTTTCTTATTTTATATCTCATTTAATCCGTCGTTTATGTCCATTCAGCTCTGCAAATTTTAAAATATTTTAAATATACATAGATAAGTATGTAAATATTAATATATGTATATTTGATTCACTAGAACCTTGTGCATGGGAGGTTTTTTATCTTTTAATTTTATTTATTTATTATTGGATAGAGACAGAGAGAAATTGAGAATAGAATCTCAGTGCATGGGAGATTATTATATATATATATATATATATATTTATCAATTTATTTGCAATTGGGAGCAAACTGATTTTCAGAGCTGGAACCATATTATTTTTATCTACTTGCACGTGGGACCTGATTGGTGACTTATTTTTTATTTTACTTATTTATTTAAATTTCTTTATTGGGGAATTAATGTTTCTGATCGGTGATTGACGGATTAATTTGCACGTGGCAAATTAATCCTGTGGTGCAATCTCTCTGTCTCTCTCATTCTGACCCCTGGAATTATTATTTTTTTAGTTTAATATAAAAATAATTGAAATTAAAAATCAGAAGGTGGGCTTCTCCCCTGCAAGCCATCAGCTCACCATTCAGAAACTGGGGTCTCTGGTGAGCTAGAATTTTCTCTGGAATATTGAATATTCTGTCTTTTCCAGAAAATCCTATTTCTTCTTTTTTATTGGGGGGTAAGGGGTGGGGGTCTCCCATTATTTCTCTCAGGGGTGCAGAACCCCTTCTCCCTCCTCTCTGCCTGGAGCCAGAATTGGGGTGTCCAGGGGTCCCCGAGTTCCAGAGGGGGTCCCCAAATTCCAAGATAAATGGTGGATGGATGGATGATAGATAACAGATGAGAGATAACAGATGAGAGGTGAGGAATGGATGGGTGATGGATGGATAATAGATTAATGATGGATGGTGGATGAGTGTTGGATGGATGATGAATGGTGTATGGAGGATTATGGATGGATGATAGATTAGTGATGGATGTGGGGTGGTGAATGATGGATGGGTGGATGGATGGATGATGGATGATCAATGGTGGATAGATAAGAGATGGATGATAGATATTGGATAATGGGTGATGGATGGATGAGGAATGGTGAATGATGGATGAAGGATGATGGATGGATGGATGGATGGATGGATGGATGGATGGATGGATGGATGGATGGATGATGCATGATGATGACTGAGTGATGGATGGATAGATGGATGATGGGTAATAGATGGGTTATGAATTATGATGGATGAATGATGGACGATGAATGTTGTATGGAGAATTATGGATGGATGATAGATTAATGATGGATGAGGGATGGTGAATGATGGATGGATGGATGGATGGATGGATGGATGGATGGATGATGCATGATGATGACTGAGTGATGGATGGATAGATGGATGATGGGTAATAGATGGGTTATGAATTATGATGGATGAATGATGGACGATGAATGTTGTATGGAGAATTATGGATGGATGATAGATTAATGATGGATGAGGGATGGTGAATGATGGATGGATGGATGGATGGATGGATGGATGGATGGATGGATGGATGATGCATGATGATGACTGAGTGATGGATGGATAGATGGATGATGGGTAATAGATGGGTTATGAATTATGATGGATGAATGATGGACGATGAATGTTGTATGGAGAATTATGGATGGATGATAGATTAATGATGGATGAGGGATGGTGAATGATGGATGGATGGATGATGCATGATGATGACTGAGTGATGGATGGATAGATGGATGATGGGTAATAGATGGGTTATGAATTATGATGGATGAATGATGGACGATGAATGTTGTATGGAGGATTATGGATGGATGATAGATTAATGATGGATGAGGGATGGTGAATGATGGATGGATGGATGGATGGATGGATGGATGGATGATCAATGGTGGGTAGATAAGAGATGGATGATGGATGAGTGATGGATATTGGGTAATGGGTGATGGATGGATGAGGAATGGTGAATGATGGATGAGGGGTGATGGATGGATGGATAGATTATAGATGATCAATGGTGGATGGATAACATATGGATGATGGATGGGTGATGGATATTGGATAATGGATGATGGATGGATGAGGAATGGTGAATGATGGATGGATGGATGGATGGATGGATGGATGGATGGATGGATGGATGAGTGATGGATATTGGATAATGGATGATGGATGGATGAGGAATGGTAAATGATGGATGGATAGATGATGGATGAGTGATGGATATTGGATAATGAATGATGGATGGATGAGGAATGGTGAATGATGGATGGATGGATGATGGATGGATGATGCATGATGATGGCTAAATGATGAATGATGGATGGATAGATGATGGGTGTATGTATGATGGGTAATAGATGGATTATGAATTATGAGGGATGAGTGATGGATGAAGAATGATGTATGGAGGATTATGGGTGGATGATAGATTAATGATGGATGAGGGATGTGAATGATGGATGGGTGGGTGGATGGATGGATGATCAATGATGGATGCATAACAGATGGATGATGGAAGGGTGGTGGATAATGGATTAATGGATGAGGAACGGTGAATGATAGATGATGGATGGATGGATGGATGGATGGATGGATGGATGGATGGATGGATGATGCAAGATGACAGGTGGTGGATGGATGATGAATGATGTGCTGGGAAATTGTGCAGATGCAGTCACAGATGGATAGATGATGGATGGATAATGGGCAATGGATGGATTATGAATGATGAGGCATGATGGATGGATGATGATGTCCTCCTGCCCCTCCCTGTGGACCCTGACCCCCTGTTCCCTCTGACCCCCTGCCCCCTCAGGCACGGGCACCTTTGGGCGTGTGCAGCTGGTGCGGGAGAAGGCGGGCAGTGGCCGTTACTTTGCGCTGAAGGTGATGAACATTCATGACGTCCTGCGGCTCAAGCAGGAGCAGCACGTGCAGAACGAGAAAGCCGTCCTGCAGGAGGTCTCCCACCCCTTCGTCGTCCAGCTGTGAGTGGCCTGCGCCCATGCCCACCCAGGGGGCTGCCCACCCCTCACCCACCTGCACCCATGCCCACCCAGGGGGCTGCCCAACCTTAATAACCTGCACCCAGTGCCTGGATACTCATCCCTCATCCATCCATTGTCCCATCATCCATCCATCCATCATCCGTCCATCCATGTATCTACACATCCATCTGTCTGCCCATCCATCCATCTATCCATGTATTTACTCGTCCATCCATCTATCATCCATCCATCATCCATTCATTCTTCTTCTAGCATTTGCCCTTCTTCCGTAGCCAGTCCACAGCGTCAGGTTGAGCCTGATGTCAAGTTTCGAGACCTCCTTTGAATCTGGAGAGGTGGCAGTCGTTGACTATGTGGGTCATAGTCTGTCTGGAGCAGCAGGGGCAGTTCGGGTGGTCTCTGGCTCCCCAGCGATGGAACATAGCGGCGCACCGGCCATGGCCTGTTCGATAGCGATGGAGGAGGGCCCGATCATAACGTGCTAGGTCAAAGCCGGGTGGACGCTCGCAGGGGTCTGTGATGAGGTGTTTGTTCTTTACCTCAGCTGACTGCCAGCTCTGTTTCCAAGAGTCTGGAACAGAGAAGTTCAGTGCAGGCGTAGGGGACCAGATTGGGTGACGAGACGTCAAGCGTTGGACAGGGTGGGCGAAGATCTCCGCGTAGATTGGCAGGTCCGGTCGAGCGTAGACGTGGGAAATGAACTTGGATGATGCCGCATCCCGACGAATATCTGGCAGGGCGATGTTGCTAAGGACTGGCAGCCATGGAACCGGGGTGGAACGGAGGGTTCCAGAAATGATCCTCATGGAGGAATATAATTTGGAATTGACCAAGTGGACATGGGGGCTACGGAACCATCCTGGGGCACAGTATTCTGCAGTGGAATAGCATAATGCCAGAGAGGATGATCGCAGTGTGGAAGCGCTCGCGCCCCATGAGGAGCTGGCCAGTCTTGCAACCATTCATGTATCTACACATCCATCTGTCTGCCTATCTATCCATCCATGTATTTACTCATCCATCCATCATCCATCCATCATCATCATCCATTCATGTATCTACACATCCATCTGTCTACCTATTCATCCATCCATCTATCCATCCATCCATGTATCTACACATCTGTCTGCTTACCCATCCAATCATTCATCCATCCATCCATGTATTTACTCATCCATCCATCCATCATCCATCATGCAGCCGTCATCCATACATCCATTCATCCATCCGTGTATCTCCACATTCATCTATCTGCCTATCCATCCACTCATCCATCCATCTGTTCATCCATGTATTTACTCATCCATCCATCATGCAGCCATCATCCATACATCCATCCATTCATCCATCCATGTATTTACTCATCCATTCATCCATCATCCATCCATGTATCTCCACATCCATCTGTCTGCCTATCCATCCACTCATCCATCCATCCATCCATCCATGTATCTCCACATCCATCTATCTATCCATGTATTTACTTATCCATCCATCCATCATCCACCCAACCATCATCCATCATGTATCATCCATCCATTATCCATCACCTATCCATCCATCTTCCATCATCCCTCCATCATTCATCATCCATCCATTATCCATCCATCCATCCATGTATCTCCATATCCATCTGTCTGCCTATCCATCCACTCATCCATCCATCATCCTTCACCCACACATCCATCATCTGTCTATCCACCACCAACCATCATCCATCTATCATCCATCCAGCCATCCATCCATCCATCATCCATCATCCACCTCTGGTTATGGCATCTCTGAGGTCTATGTCCTCCTGTCTCTGTGTCTCTGCCCCCAGAAATCTGAGATCTCTCCATCTCTGTTCTGAGGTCTCTGTCTCTGAGGTCTCTGTGTCTCTTACCCAGGTCTGTGTCTCTGAGGTCTCTGTGTCTCTGTGTCTGTCTCTGCCCCAGGTCTCCGTGTCTCTGAGGTCTCTGTGTCTCTGTCTCTGCCCCAGGTCTCTGAGGTCTCTGTCTCTCTATCTCTGCCCCAGGTCTCTGAGGTCTCTGTCTCTGTCTCTCTATCTCTGTCCCACATCTCTTCAGGTCTCTGAGATCTCTGTGTCTCTGTATCTCTCTCCCAGGTCTCTGACTCTGAGGTCTCTGTGTCTGTCTCTCTATCTCTCCTCCAGATCTCTGTGTCTCTGTCTCTCTATCTCTCCCCAGGTCTCTGTGTCTCTGAGGTCTCTGTGTCTCTCTCTATCTCTGTCTCTGAGGTCTCTGTCTCTCTATCTCTTCCCCAGGTCGCTGTGTCTCTGAGGTCTCTGTGTCTCTGTCTCTGCCCGACGTCTCTGTGTTTCTGCCATTCTATCTCTGCCCCAGGTCTCTCTGTCTCTGAGGTCTCTGTATCTCTGTCTCTCTATCTCTTCCCAGGTCTCTGAGGTCTCTGTCTGTCTCTATCTCTCCCCCAGATCTCTGTGTCTCTGAGGTCTCTGTCTCTATCTCTCCCCAGGTCTCTGAGATCTCTGTGTCTCTGTCTATCTTTCCCCAGGTCTGTGTCTCTGAGGTCTCTGTCTCTGAGGTCTCTGTGTCTGTCTCTCTATCTCTCCCCAGATCTCTGTGTCTCTGAGGTCTCTGTCTCTATCTCTCCCCCAGGTCTCTGAGATCTCTGTGTCTCTGTCTCTATCTCTCCCCCTGATCTCTGTGTCTCTGAGGTCTCTGTCTCTGAGGTCGCTGTGTCTCTCTATCTCTCCCCCAGGTCTCTGTGTCTCTGAGGTCTCTGTCTCTATCTCTCCCCCAGGTCTCTGAGATCTCTGTGTCTCTGTCTCTATCTCTCCCCCTGATCTCTGTGTCTCTGAGGTCTCTGTGTCTCTGAGGTCTCTGTCTCTGAGGTCTCTGTCTCTGAGGTCTCTGTCTCTCTATCTCTCCCCCAGGTCTCTGCGTCTCTGAGGCCTCTGTCTCCGTCTCCGCAGGTTCTGGACGGGGCACGACGCCCGCCGTCTGTACCTGCTGCTGGAGCTGGCGCCGGGGGGCGAGCTGTTCGCACACCTGCGGGCTCGGGGCCGGCTGGGGGGGGCGGCCGGGCAGTTCTTCGCGGCCGAGGTGGTCAGCGCCCTGGCTTACCTGCACAGCCGCGCCATCGTCTACCGCGACCTCAAGCCCGAGAACGTGCTGCTGGACCGCCAGGGCCACGTCAAGCTGGCCGACTTCGGCTTCGCCAAGAAGCTCAGCGACAGGTGGGCCCGGGGGACAGCTGAGGGACAGGTGGGCCCGGGGGACAAGTGGGGGGACAGGTGGGCCCGGGGGACAGAGGATGGACAGGTGAGCCCAGGTGACAGAGGATGGACAGGTGAGCCTGGGGAACAGGTGAGGGACAGGTGAGCCCAAGGGACAGGTGAGCCGGGGGACAGAGGATGGACAGGTGAATCCAGGGACAGGGATCCCAGGGGACAGGTGAGCCAGGGGACAGAGGATGGACAAGTGAGCCCGGGGAACAGGTGAGGGACAGGTGAGCCCAGGGGACAGGTGAGCCCGGGGACAGAGGAGGGACAGGTGATCCCGGGGAACAGGTGAGGGACAGGTGAGCCCAGGGAACAGGTGAGCCCGGGGACAGAGGAGGGACAGGTGATCCCGGGGAACAGGTGAGGGACAGGTGAGCCCAGGGAACAGGTGAGCCCGGGGACAGAGGAGGGACAGGTGATCCCGGGGAACAGGTGAGGGACAGGTGAGCCCAGGGGACAGGTGAGCCGGGGGACAGGTGAGCCAGGGGACAGAGGATGGACAGGTGAATCCAGGGACAGGGATCCCAGGGGACAGGTGAGCCAGGGGACAGGTGAGGGACAGGTGAGCCCAGGGGACAGGTGAGCCAGGTGACAGAGGATGGACAGGTGAGCCTGGGGAACAGGTGAGGGACAGGTGAGCCCAAGGGACAGGTGAGCCGGGGGACAGAGGATGGACAGGTGAATCCAGGGACAGGGATCCCAGGGGACAGGTGAGCCAGGGGACAGAGGATGGACAGGTGAGCCTGGGGAACAGGTGAGGGACAGGTGAGCCCAAGGGACAGGTGAGCCGGGGGACAGAGGATGGACAGGTGAATCCAGGGACAGGGATCCCAGGGGACAGGTGAGCCAGGGGACAGAGGATGGACAGGTGAGCCTGGGGAACAGGTGAGGGACAGGTAAGCCCAGGGGACAGGTGAGCCCGGGGACAGAGGAGGGACAGGTGAATCCAGGGACAGGGATCCCAGGGGACAGGTGAGCCAGGGGACAGAGGATGGACAGGTGAGCCCGGGGAATAGGTGAGGGACAGGTGAGCCCGGGGACAGAGGAGGGACAGGTGAGCCCGGGGAACAGGTGAGGGACAGGTGAGCCCAGGGGACAGGTGAGCCGGGGGACAGGTGAGCCAGGGGACAGAGGATGGACAGGTGAATCCAGGGACAGGGATCCCAGGGGACAGGTGAGCCAGGGGACAGGTGAGGGACAGGTGAGCCAGGTGACAGAGGATGGACAGGTGAGCCTGGGGAACAGGTGAGGGACAGGTGAGCCCAAGGGACAGGTGAGCCGGGGGACAGAGGATGGACAGGTGAATCCAGGGACAGGGATCCCAGGGGACAGGTGAGCCAGGGGACAGAGGATGGACAGGTGAGCCTGGGGAACAGGTGAGGGACAGGTGAGCCCAAGGGACAAGTGAGCCGGGGGACAGAGGATGGACAGGTGAATCCAGGGACAGGGATCCCAGGGGACAGGTGAGCCAGGGGACAGAGGATGGACAGGTGAGCCTGGGGAACAGGTGAGGGACAGGTAAGCCCAGGGGACAGGTGAGCCCGGGGACAGAGGAGGGACAGGTGAATCCAGGGACAGGGATCCCAGGGGACAGGTGAGCCAGGGGACAGAGGATGGACAGGTGAGCCCGGGGAATAGGTGAGGGACAGGTGAGCCCGGGGACAGAGGAGGGACAGGTGAGCCCGGGGAACAGGTGAGGGACAGGTGAGCCCAGGGGACAGGTGAGCCGGGGGACAGGTGAGCCAGGGGACAGAGGATGGACAGGTGAGTCCAGGGACAGGGATCCCAGGGGAAAGGTGAGCCAGGGGACAGAGGATGGACAGGTGAGCCTGGGGAACAGGTGAGGGACAGGTGAGCCCAGGGGACAGGTGAGCCAGGGGACAGAGGATGGACAGGTGAGCCTGGGGAACAGGTGAGGGATAGGTGAGCCCAGGGGACAGGTGAGCCGGGGGACAGAGGATGGACAGGTGAGCCCAGGGAACAGGTAAGGGACAGGTGAGCCGGGGGACAGGTGAGCCGGGGGACAGAGGATGGACAGGTGAGCTGGGGGACAGAGGTTGGACAGGTGAGCCCAGGGCACAGGTGAGCTGGGGAATAGAGGAGGGACAGGTGAGCCCAGGGGACAGGTGAGGGACAGATGAGCTGGGGGACAGAGGATGGACAGGTGAGCCCAGGGACAGGGAACCCAGGGGACAGGTGAGCCCGGTGACAGAGGATGGACAGGTGAGTCCAGGGACAGGTGAGTCCAGATACAGGTGAGCCCGGGGGACAGGTGAGGGACAGGTCAGCTGGGGGACAGAGGATGGACAGGTGAGCCCAGTGACAAAGGATGGACAGGTGAGTCCAGGGCACAGGTGAGCCCAGGGACAGAGGAGGGACAGGTGAGCCTGGGGGACAGGTGAGGGCCAGGTGAGCCCAGGGGACAGGTGAGCCCGGGGACAGAAGAGGGACAGGTGAGCCGGGGGACAGAGGATGGACAGGTGAGCCCAGGGACAGGTGAGCCTTGGGGACAGGTGAGCCCAGAGGACAGGTGAGCCCAGGGTCAGAGGAGGGACAG